>NW_018165757.1:72542-76270 GCF_001263595.1 Phalaenopsis equestris | reverse complement strand
AGGGGTATTAAATTGATTAGTTATTGACTTCAAAAGTCATACCCCTAAGTCCAGGATCATTTAATTTTGATAAACTTCCAAATTTTTAATGATTTAAAAATTTATTAATCCTAATTAGGAAAGTGAAATTGGTTTCTACAAATTAACCCCTTTGTGTTTCAAAGATGAAATAAATTGACTAAGATTAGAGGTTACCCATTTTCCCTCCTTGAATTAAGCCTAAAAGTTAATTAAGAGAAAATTTCCAAAGTTACACATTTGCCCCTAAGGCTCTAACACTTCATATTTGTCAAATTCAATTCAAATGACTTTGAAATTTTTATCCTAACTCATTCATGGATCAATTGAGACATCAAAGGAGAAAATATGATTTTTCAAAATTTGATTTAATTTATATAATTATTTTTATGCAAAAATAGGATTTTTCAAAGAAAATTCCTAACTTGACCAAGGTAAACTATAATCCCTTGAAATTTTTACTGAAGGTAGACCTAGACCAGAGGAGCCTCTGGATCAAATTTCACAATTTTTTGAGTTCTCTGTGATTTATTAGAATTATTTTAATTTTTGGGTTATTTAATAAAAATAAAATATTTTAAGTGTTGAAAATTAAGTTTTGTATTTTTGAAAAATCTCCCAAAGGTCAAAAAACTCAGAAAAGCAAATTTTATATTTTTCATATTTTTTTCTATTTACTGAAATTATTTTAGTGAAAAACTTATTTTAGCCTTTTAATAATTATTTTTAAGCTCTCAAAAAAAATATCTTTATTTAGAAAATTAGGAAAAATATTCTAATTGTTCCTAAGTGATTAGGAAACAATTCAGAGCATTTCCATGAGTTTTATTATTTTTATGATTTTTATGAGATTTCAATTATTTAAATACTTAAAATAGGCCAAAAATTAAGTTTTTATTTTAAATATTATTTTATTTTTATAAAATATCCCTGATCACAGAGAACTCAAAAAACTAAATTTTATAATTTTTTAAGTTATATTTTGATTTTTAAAAAATCATTTAAGTGTTAAGAGTAGTATTTATCTTTAAAAATCAATTTAAGTTATAAAATGAACTCAAAATATTTTGAAACTTTTATGATGAGTTCTTTGGATCATAAATCACAGTGGAGATTAAAAATTAAGTCATTTAAATGTTTATATTTTCCAAAGTTATTTATCTTATTGATTTAGAATTTAAAAAATTTAAGTGCATTTTAAATGACTTGACCCATGATTATATTTTTAAAGGTTTCTCTAGTCATGGTGGACCTTCCAAAATTTTATCAGGATTTTATAATCAATATGCTAATTTCCATGATTATTTTGAAGGAATAATGTGTAATAACTTGAAAAATATGGATCTCTGTATAGGAACCTTTTATGACTTTAAAAAAATCATAGAATGTTTCTCTCGACAGAGACTACAACATGTCAAATTTTCAAGCCAAGGTGATGTGTCAATATGCATGGAGAATCAAATGATTCTAAATAGTGTTTAATTAATTAAAAATAATTTATGCATAAAATTGAATTGAAATTTATTCCACATTATTCTCCTCTACTCACTGAGCAAGAAGGTATTTTTATTTTATTTTTGTGATTTTTCTACACAAAGTTATGTATTTTCAAAGTTAAGGGTATTTAAATAAATAGGAAAAAACCCTATTTATCTTTGCCATCCACTTCAGCACTGACTCGACCTGCAATTTATGTCTAGAAGCACTGTTCGGCTTCATCTTAACCGTTCATTTGATACACGCTTGATCGAACGGTGCTCCGTCATCATCCCCGATAGCTTAGCCAGAGAACCATCCATCTTCCAAACTTTATATCTCCCTCATTTCTCTACAAAATTACGTGAATTTTATTTTAAAATAGGCAACTAGACTAGAGGAACATATCCATATGGTTAAGATGCCATGAAATCAATTCAAATTAAATGGAGAATCTAAATAAGCTTGGGACGATTAGGAGTTCAGAACCTTTCCTATGAGAAGGGAAGCTTCAATCAGTGATACTTGGCATGTTTGTTGGATACAAAGGAGGTTAGGGATTGATCCTCTTGTTGTGGTGTAAGGTCTAGGTATGAATTCGACAAATCTTGATTTCAGGTGTTCATCAAAGTTTATGCTAGGGGCTCAGTGGAAGGGGGATTCGATAGGGCTTTGTCTTCTTTCAGTGTTGTGAAGGTGTGGGTACAAGTAATTAATGTTTGGGAGACTGTGGGAGTGTAATGAGCTCTGTCCAGATTTTAGACAGAAATTTGAACGCAAAATTGGGCTTCCAAAGAAGCTTAGTGAGTGATTTGGGAAGCTCTCTGTGAGAAAATTTTAGTACACCTTCCATGACCGTGGAGGTGAGCTTTTTATTAAAATGACCAATGGGTGGGACTGTGGGTCAATCAAGGGGTGCAAAGTGCTGCCTATGTTGAAGTCAGAGAGGCTCCAACATTTGATTTGGATAAGGTGGCCTCTAAGTTTGATTTGGGTGAAGCTCAAGAAGAGGTGACCCTCAATTATGGAATGAAATTCCTTGATTTAAGGTACCATTGGTCCATCGCTTAGCTTAGGTGGTTAGGTGAGTTTTGGCTCAGTCTTAGGGTCCAACTAATGACTGTGGAGTCATTAATTTGATGGCTTTGGGGTGGTTAGGCTAGATTTAGTGCATGGGTCCTAGTGGGTGCAAATGACCAAAACTTGGGTTTGAGTTAGGCTATACATGTAAATTGGCCCAATTGAATATTGCATTTGGTATATATGATCATAAGGAACAACTTTGGTGAAGGATGGAAGTGGTTTTGAGTCCAATTGGGGGGTCAATTTGAAGGAATTTTGAACTTTAATCAATTTGGTCATGTTGGGCTAGGCTTAGGTCTAGTTTGGGTTAGCCTTGGGATAAGTCCAAATTGGAGGTTAAGTCAATGGTAAATATGGTCCTCATGAAGAGTTTTCAACATGAATTGTATGCCAATTTGGAGGTTAAGGCAATCAATTGGGTGAAATTTGAGGACTTAGGCAATTTGGGGTTAAATTTGGTAATTTTGGATTTAGGCCAAAATAAAATGGATTTGAAACTTCATCAAGGTCAATTGATGGTTTATTTTTATGTATATGAATGTTATCAAGATTTTCAACATCAATTCGGGCAAATTGACTAGGCCATGGGTTCAATTTCGTGAGATCAAGTCATATGGTCAAAATTGAGGTTTTGACCCAAATCAAAATTGGGCTCAAATCATGGACCAATTGAGCTTGGATTTGGTTTAGTTTGGTCATATAAAAAGTGAATTTGAGTTTATGATGGGAATTGGGGTCAATTGAGATCAAATTGATAGACATTTGAGTTGGATTTGGGGAGATTTGGGTCTTTAAAGGGCAATTTGGGGATTTTGGTTAAAGATGGTCATGTGGTATTTGAAAGAAATGAAATTGGGTCATGTGGTATTTGAAAGAAATGAAATTGGAATATTTGGGATTTATTGGTATTTTTTGGGAATTTTTGGAATTTTTGGGATTTTTTATTATGGAGGGGTATTTTGGTAATTTGGGGGTGTTTTAGGGGCAAAAGGCCAAGATGGGTATTTTGGTAGATTTGAGGTATCAATAATCACCAATAAGCCATGGTCCAAAAGAAACCCCATTTTGGGTCCTCTACATAGTGGTCTTAGCTAAACCATAGCCCTAGGGCTAGTAGATTTATGGGACCATCTACATGAGTATCCCAAAAG
>NW_018165757.1:58141-72311 GCF_001263595.1 Phalaenopsis equestris | reverse complement strand
TTGGAATTTCTAGCGGTGCGGGCTCCAAGTCTAGTTTTCTAGGAATAGTCAACAGGAAAAGTCCAATGGCTAGACCCTAGGCTACTAAATGGGACAAACTAAACCTCAACCAAAAAATGAGGTCAACAAGTTCAAATTTAATAAAGCATCCTTCCCCTTTACAATGAGAATATAAATTGTGAAGAAATTAAAATCATTTAAAAAAATATATGGATCAATTTTTTTTGTTCCAAATAAGAGAAATACTATTCTTTACCCTCTTCCGAGTGCGTAAAGAACATTGACAAATCCATAGTTTGGTCCCTAATTCCTTGGTTAGGCTGGGAGGATACCGACTGCCACTCTAGAGCTCCCACTACTTCCTCACATGAGGGCTAACAATCTGCACTAGTTTCCAATCTACTGGACCAAATTAGGGATTTTAATTTGTCACTTTAAATTTCTAATTCTACATCCAACAAAGTTTATGTCCCTATTTATTTGCACTCAACCCCATCGATGTCATCCTCTCCCATGGAATCAAATGTGACTCTCACCATGTCGTAAAAATCATAGCCCTTTCAAATCATATGTTTCTTAACACATTTTAACATTTCAATTGGCCAAATTGAAAAGTAAATGAAGAGAGAAGTTCAAATCATCACAAATTATTGACATTTAAAACTGTATAAAACAAAATCCATTCTTCACAAAACTAAATTTCATTGTAGGAAGAAGGATAAAGAAGACTACTCAGAATTCGTGAAAAGGATATGACAAAACACGGATTTCATATATAAAAACAAGTTTACAAAATAAAGAAAGAAAAATACAGAACTTATCTCACACTCCTTCTTAAGCAAATCTTTATAAGTTCCCTTTAAGCACTTTCTCTCTTTACAATCACACTAAATTCTCTGCTAGAAATGTAATGAAGAAGAAATCTCTCACCTCCCTTCTCCTGTTACAACCCTAGAGGAAAATCCTCACTTATCCAAACCCTTCTCCTCAATCTCATGCCACACACACACACACACACACACGCTTCTCTTCACAAAAGCTCTCTTTTATTAAAGGCCGCCTCCCTCCAAAAAGAATTCAAAATTCTCAAAAAAATTTTATCTAAAAGTCAAGCCTTTTAAATTCAAAATACATTTCTATTGATAGAAGAGACATATCCCTTCATAAAAGAACCTTCCAACGTGTCTAGATGCATTGAATCACTCCAAGAGGTGTTTAGTACAAGTGTTCCCTTGAAAACTCTCGCAAAATTTGTACTGAACCTCCTTAATCTGTAAAAAATCATCTCTGGCACATCTGGCACTGGTTCTGGTGCTTCTAGCACCAATTCTTTGAATTCTGCCGCATCTGGTGCCACTTTGCAGCAACTCCACCATTTTATTTTGTTTGGCTCCGTTTTGGCCCATTTCAGTTATGTTTTGCCCCTAAAAGATATACCTAAAAAATAAGCATGAAAACAACCTTTTTTTAAAGTGTAATTTCATTCAAAAACATGTGAAAAATGTAAAGTATATTAAGTATATAAAGACATATCGAAATGTGTCAAGTCATAATTTTCTTTCTTGCACATTTTTACTCAAGATTGCTCGATTTTTACTTTAGTTTCTTAAATAATTACTTTAGAAAAGAGGTGAATAATGTGAACTAAAAATAAAAATTATTTGTATAATATATGATTTTTAATTAATTATATACCCACTGTGGTAATTCAATTCTCCATGACTAAATATGACTCACCTTGGCTTGAAATTTCTATGGTTTATTCCTCATCATAGAAGGGATGTTCTCTGATTTTTCCAAGGTCAGAAGGCATCTCTATGCTTCTAGCATGAATTTTCAATCTAGTGTGGCTATTTTGGCTTATTTTAATTATTTAAGTTAAAATGTAGTTTGAAAATTATGTGAATAATTTTAGTAGGCTTCCTGTGGTCAAATAAGTCTAAGAAAAATATTATGATGTTTTTAATTATTTTGTACATTTCTATATTAATCGAATGTATACACCTTGTTTTAATTTATGTAAATTTTTACTTATAAAAAATTGACAAAATCAATTACATATTGTGCATAAAAATAATATTTACTTATTATAAAAATTTAAAAATTATTTGGCTTAATCTAAGCACTAAAATTGATATGATGTTTTGAATTATTTTGTACATTTTTTATATTTAATCAAATGTACACACCTTGTGTTAATTTATGTAAATTATATACTTATTAAAAATTGACAAAATCAATTCCCCATTGTGCATAAAAATCATATTTACTTACTGTAAAAATTTAAAAATTATTTGGCTTGTTTAAGCACTAAAATTGATTTTTAAAGAAACTGTGTATTGTTGTACAAAAGTAATTATAATATATTAAATAAGCCAAGAAAAATCATGAAAAATAGTTCAGAGTTCCTTGTGATCAGGGGCATTTAATAAAAATAAAATCTATTTTTGTGAAAATATGACATTTTTAAAGTGCATTTTGAATTAAAAATAATTAAAATAACCAAAATTTTCAAAAATAAAAAAATGGTTCAAAATGTCTACAAGTTTTCCTTGATCACTTAGAATTCATTAGGATATTTTTCCTATTTTTTCTAAGTTAAAAATAAATTTTAAAGGCTTAAAAGTAAATTTTCCTTATTTTCTCATTAAAATAAATATAATAAATCAATTACAAATCAGAAGAAGACAAAATTTGATTTTATGAGTTTTTTGAACTCACATAAGTCTAATAAAAATATAATAAAAATTTGGGTAATTAAAACATTACTAATTAAAGCATTATTTTCTATTTAATTAAATCTTTGAAATTGATCCAAAATCAAATAATAATAATAATAATTTAATTCAAAAAATCATGAAATTTTGTATGAGTGTTTCCCAGACCTAAGGAAACCTTTAATAATTTTCTCATAAATAAAAAAAAAATTATAGATAGTTAAATAAACAAATTTTGAAAAACCTATTTTCTAAATTTATGTAGTTATTTAAATTAAATTAAAATAAATTAAAAGAAAATAAAACACAAAAAAGCCACATTATTCTCCTCCGATGTTTCAATTAACTCATGGATATGCCACTATGAATGCTCAAGTCATTTGAGTTGTGTTTAATGAGTTATGAGGTAAAGTACCCCAAGGGAAAGATAATCATTTTAGATTTTCGTTCTTAATCAAAATTTAGGATTAACCAAGGGAAAATGGGAAATTTTGATCTTAATGAACATGTTTTGATGAAATACAGTGAGATTAAAAGGTAGAAACTCACTCACCACCTTTGCACAAAATCAAAAAAATCATAGTTCTCCTAATCTTCCTGACTTGGAAGTTAAACTTGGAAGTCAATTAAGATCAAATGATTCTTAAGTGACGGGCTTAAGTTAGAAAGGCGATAGTTTACTTTTCTTAAGCCTAAAGTTGAGGATGATGTGATCATTTAATAAGAATACATCTCACTTAAATCAAAATTTTGATAATTATCATTCCACCTATCATGATTATTAAGGGCTTAGTAGTAACATATGCTCAATGTCTACACTCAATTGATTAAATTTAGAAGATAAGATGATCGAAACATGATCGAAAATTAACATCTTTAAACACTACAAACCTGACCTTAATTGTGGGCACCACAATCCTAAATGACTTAAACTTGTCTTAGGGGCACCTACTCACATAACTTTTAAATGAAACATCAATTGATTAATTGAGTATCCTATCCACGAGATAATTTAAATGTCAAGTTTCACTGAGCAATGAGATAGTCACACTTCAACCTCAGATGATTAATGGAACAATATGATAAGTTCAAAATGAACTCTTAATATTTTAAGAGATCTTCAAAGTGAGATCTTCAAAGTGGTCCAGGCCAAAATGGTCCAGGGTCATGCCTCAAGCATTTTGAAATCTATCAGACATTCTGAAGGGAAAATTGGACTTGTCATATTTTATTCTAGAACCATCTACTGAACCATCTACTAGGATCTTATGAGATTCAATAAAGTCATAACTTGGAGTGTAGTAGCTAAACCTTCATCTACTCCTGCAATCTAAATTCCTTAAAAAATTATATACAAGCCTTGAAGTACTAACCTTTTAGGTGGAGGAATGAGAAGAATTGACGGGTATGCTTTTAAATTATTGCATTTACCTTTTTGTACTTCTTGCCTTGAGCTTGCATGTTAAATAATGATGTCGCCCTACATGAAAACAAAACTGCTAGCATAGCCGTAAAACCAAAACCAAAACTAAAAATCAATTAGATAAAATTTACCGCCACAACATTAAGAATATAAGACAACTCAAAATTTAATCACAAACATTTTAATCACAAACATCATAAAACATAAAACAAAAATTGCAACAAAATTAAAATGTCTTTATCGGATGAGCAGGAATCCCTTGAAGGAGGTAACCTACGATTGCTAATGAGATTTCCCACAGTCTAAATGAAAGTATAAAAATCATTAAGTAGAGTTTAGTAAAATCATTAGGACTAAGTGATTCTGAGACTAAATAATGTTACCGGAACGAGGGAACCATAGGATCCTAACTAGTGTCTCTCTAATAAACTTTAATGTGCCCCATAACATTTAAATAACCATGACCCTTAAGGACATCTGATTTGAAATCACAACTTGACACATCAGAGAACCTAAACTTTCCTCGACTAGGAACTTGGAGCTAGCATTATGCGCAACACGACCATCTTCAACAACAGAACATGTCCACATCAGCTAAGCCATTCCTTAGATTTAAACAACCAAGCTTTAGTACTTCAAGGTGGTTTGCTTATAAAACATAAATTCTCAACTTTTCTTTAGGCCTTTCTATAGCTCTACAATAAAATTTAAGCCCTAACTTGCCTTAGGATTTCGAGGTTGTCTTTCGTCACAACCTAAATCTTTATATCTTCCAGGCTATTTGTGTGATTGTTTCATGCGAGTGTAAGCCCTAATTAATAAAATTGACAAGATGAAACATTTAAATATTTTTCTCCAAAAACTAAACCCAAACCATAAGGTAGCTTAGAAAGTCACCGAGGTTCACAATAGTTCTTCCTCCTTTGGATTTTACAATAAATGTTCCAAATTTCAGTTATTCCCCTTTCACACCTCTATGTCTGATCTCATTGAAAAATTTCTATCCTTTTGACCTCTTTGAAGATAATATTTCTTGATATTTTTTTCCTGATATTTTTTGAGAGTTTTCTTAGGTAACTTCAGTTATCTAAGATGTAATTAACTATAGGGGCTTTCCATTATAGGAAGCTTCCTTTTTCCAAAAACAATAAGAAATATAAATCCTATTTAATTCTTTTTATTAAATAGAGGAATTTGTCGGCAAATAAAAGGGTTTCACAGATCAGACGAATGTTATATATTTCGACCAAACGGATGTCATATATTTATTAGTTTATTTCAAGTGAAAAATAAGTGGTCCTAAGATTCTTCATATATATATATATATATATATATATGTAAATTAAATGTCTTTCCAAAGCGGGCGACAAAATTTCAATTCTGGCGGCCGACAACTTTCAACGAGCAACTCCTCAAATTTTTTCTTGCTGACCAATACTATAATAAGTAATGTAGATAAATCTCCCAAGAATGCATACTTCAAATGTGTAGGAAGTGATTTTTATTCTAGTTGAGTTGGTTTCTAAATAGATGGAATCAAAGTCTTGTTACCTTCTATAGGATTTAAAATTTCAAATTTTTCTTGAACATAATCCAAATCTTCGTTACTCACTTCCATAGATTCATCTTGAATTTTATTCTCATCTTAATAATCCATATATTCCTTTTTAATATCTCTTTCAAAAGTCTTCTTGAAATATTCATGGCTTAGATATTAGTTAATATCCATTCTGAAGCATTCAATCTCTTGCTCTTTTGTAGGGTATGTCATTGATTTTGTAATATTAAATGTAACCTCTTGATCCCTAACTCTCATAGTTAGTTCTCTTTTCTGCACATTTATCAAAGCTCGTCCAGTGGCTAAGAATGGTCTTCTTAAAATGATAGGAATTTCTTTATCTTCTTTCATATCTAATACAATAAAGTCCACAGGAAAGATAAATTTATTGACTTTTACTAAAACATCTTCTATAATTCATTTAGGATAGGTAATCAAACGATCAGCTAACTAAAGACTTACAGTTATAGGTGAAATATCTCCTGAGCCCAACCTTCTAAATATTGATAATGGCATAAGATTAATACTTGCTCCTAAATCACATAATGATTTTCCATAAAATTTTTTTCCAATAGCACAAGGAATTGTAAGACTTCCAGGATCTTTAAGAGATCTTTAGTTTCTTAGGAAGCTTTTTCTGAATTATAGCGCTACACTCTTCGCTGAGTGTAACAATCTCATTATCTATAAACTTTCTTTTCTTATTAAGTTACCCTTCATGAACTTCACATATTTTTGCATTTGTTCCAAAGCTTCAACAAACAGAATGTTTATCATTAATTTCCTCAAATTTTCCAAAAGTTTTGAAAATTGGTTATCTTTGTGTTTCTTCTTAAATCTTTGAGGAAATGGAGGTGGTGGTCTTTCTATAGTGATTCTCATTGGCTTAATAGGACTTTCTACTTTAGAATGAAAATCTTCACAAGATTTTCATTTTCCGCCTCATACTTTTCAATTTCAACTTCTTGTTGAACTCTATTTTCTAATTCTTTTCCACTTATCAGTTAAATAGCTTTAATTTTATCTTTGTTATGATCTTTAGGATTTACTTCAACTCTACTAGGCAATGTTCCTGGAGGTCGATTGCTAAGTGCGGTAGCAATACATCCCAATCAATTTTCCATGTTCTTGATTGTAGCTTCTTAACTTTGTAATTGACTACACATTTGCAGTATCAATTCTTCCATTGATATTTTTGTCTCCTTACTATAAAAATTTTTAAATCCAAGGGGGTAAAAAGGTTTATAAGTTTGATTTCCTTTTTTTGGACTTTCCCAATGGGTTAGCAGTATGGTTTCCCCATTGCGGATTTGTAGTAATAGAGTTATTGTTACTCAAACTAAAGTTTGGATGTTTCTTCCATCCAAGATTGTAATAAAAGGCATAAGGGTTATTAAAATGATTGTTTATTGTATTTAAAGTCTCATAAGAAGATTGAGATTCTATCATTTGTCCTAATGAGTTTTCCTCTAGCATAGGTGTTGTTTGAGAATAATTCATTCCATATTGATCTATCTTCTTTGATATAACAGTTATTTGGGAAGCTAACATAGATATTGCATTAGAATCATGAGTACTTGATACTCTATTTTGATTTACCCTTTTAGAGGGCCATTGAAAATTATTTGTAGCCATCTCTACAATTAATGAATATGCTTCATCGAATGATTTTAACATTAATGATTCACCAATAGCAGCATCATATGCTTCATCGAATGGTTTTAACATTAATGATTCACCAGTAGCAGCATCATTTATCGATCTAAGAGCAACCAATCCATTATAAAAATTTTGAATTATTAACCAATCTGGCAACACATGGTGTGGAAACTTTCTAAGGAGATCCTTAGATAGTTCACATGCTTCATAAATTGATTCCCCTTCATACTGACAAAAAATGTGATATAATTTCTAAGCTTAGCAGCTTTTGAAGGTGGGAAAAATTTAGAAAAGAATTTTTGCGATAGATCCAGGCGCTAATGATTTTAACCACTTCTTAGCCTTATCCCTTAGAGAAGAAGGAAAAAGTCTAAGCCTAACAGCATCATCCTAGAAGTTCTCTCCAAGTCTTTCTCTCTCTCTCTCTCACGCCAACTTTCTCTCTCTCCTATTCTCGTCCCACTCCAACATCTGTCAACTCTTTGAAGTCTTCTTATTTTATAATATGGGCTGCCTCCTCTTTAAAAGAATTCAAAATCCCTTCCAAGAGTTCCCTCCAAAAGTCAACTCTTTTAAATTCAAAAGATGTGTCATTCGATCCCAGAGACATATCTCTTTATAATAGAACCTTCCAAAGTATCTAGATGTATTGAATCACTCCAAGAGGTGTGTAGAACAAGTGTGCTTTTGAAATTCATGCAAAATTTATCTTGAATCACCTTAATTTTCAAAATATTGTCTTTTGTACATCATGCGCCAGCTCTCTGGATTGTGGTGCATCATGCGCCAGATTTGCGCATGATGCGCCAGAATCCCAAAATTGGCTTTTCTGGCTCCAAATTTCATCATTTTTGCTATATTTGTTCCAAATACATAAAAATAATATACCTGCAACAAAAACATGAAAATACTTTTCTTTAATGTGTAATATCACAAAAAATAAGCATAAAATATATACTTAAAATAGTATATTATTTTGGTGTATCACATACCAAATCTTCTAAAGATATTCTTCTTTAACAATTCAGTTACACTTTGATAATCACAATCTAGATAAGCTACTATCTCAATTCATTTTGAGACATACTCCAGACTTATCTATATATATAAATTTTCTAATGACGGTACAAAGGGATCCATAAAGTCTAAATCCCAAGCATAAACAATTTCAATCTTCATAGTAAAATTTAGGGGCATTTCACCACACTTAGAAATATTGTCAACTTTTTGTCATCTAGACAAGTTTTAATGTATTCATTCACATCTCTAAATAAAGTAGCCCAATAAAATATTGTTTGAAAAATCTTAAAAATAGTTTGATTAACCCCAAAATGTCCCACAAATTCAGAATTGTGACATTTCATAATAATCTCAAGGGTTTCATTTATGGGTACACATCTCCTAATCAGCTGAACTTTACATTTTCTATAGATTTATGAGGCATCCAAAAAGTAATATTTGGAGTCATGAAAGAATTTTTTTCATTGATGGTATGTTAGGTCATAGGGCATAATATCACTAGCTATGAAATTTAATATGCCAGCATACCACAAAATATGTCTTTCATTAATAGCTAACAGTTTCTCATCAGAAAAATTTACATTAATCTCATCTTCATAGTCAAATGAATTCCCTTGATCTATTCTTGATAAATGGTCTGTTACTTGATTCTCAATACCCTTCTTATCCACAACTTTGATATCAAATTATTGCATTAAAAGGACCCATTTAATCAATCTTAGTTTGACATTCCTTTTTGACATATAATATTTAATAGTTTAATGGTAGGCATGAACAATACACTTTGTTCCAATCAAAAGGGCCTAAATTTATCAAAAGCATATCTTATGGAAAAGAGCTCTTTCTTAATAGTGTTATAATTAAATTTAGTTTCATTAAGAGTTTTACTAACATAGTATATAGCTCCAAACATTCTATCATGTCATTGTCTTAACACTGCCCAGATAGCATAGTCACTTGCCTCATGCATTAACTTAAACGGTTCCCACCAATGTGGTGAAATAATAATAGGAGTAGAGATTAACTTCTCTTTTAGAGTATTAAAAGCAATTAGGCATTCATGGTGAAAATTAAATAGTGCATCCTTTTCTAAGAGATGGCATAAAGGTTTGGTGATTATAGAAAAATCTTTTATATATCACTTATAAAATTCAGCTTGTTTTAAAAAATTTCTTTACTCCCCTCACAGTAGTAGGTGAAAGAAACTTTTGATGGGTCCACTTCCATGACCCTTTCAGATATTTTATGTCCTAACATAATACCTTCAAAAATAATGAATTGACACTTCTCCCAATTAAGAACAAGATTAGTCTCTTCATAGAGTTTCAACACCTTCACTGGTGGTCTAATCAAGTGTCAAATGTAGGGCCAAAATTCAAAAAGCATCAGTAAAATATTTTAATCCTTTCTCATATACGTTGTAGAAAGTAGACATCATGCATTGCTGCAACGTAGTAGGATCGTTACATAACTTCAATGACATTCTTAGAAAAGCAAAAGTCCCATAAGGACTTTTGAATATTGTCATATGTTGATCCTGCAAAGCAATATATATTTAATGACAACCTAAATATCCATCTAAAAAGAAAAAAATATGAATGGCTAGCTAGCCTATCCAATATCTTATCCAAAAAGGTAAGAGAACATGATATTTCCTAGCTATAGAATTTAATTTCCTACAATCTATACATAAATGCCACCCAATGACATGTTTAGTGTGAATTAATTCTTTATGTTTATTTACAATCACCGTCACTCCACCTTTCTTTGGAACATAGTTAATAGAGCTAAACTAGGCACTATCTGATATAGGATATATAATACTTGCATCTAGACACTTTAAGATTTTCATTTTGACCATACCTTTCAAAATTAGGTTTAATCTCCTTTGATGATCTGTGCGAGGTTTATGATTATATTCCATCATAATCTTATGCATAATTTTAGTTGGATTAATCCCTTTTATATCTGCTAAGGTCCATCACAAAGATTTATTATAATTTCTAAGAATATTCATTAATTTCTCCTCTTATGAGTGAGTCAAATCTAGGGATATGATAACTGGTAATGTAGATAATTTCCTCAAGTAATCTTACTTTAGGTATTTGGGAAGCACCATCATCTCGAGTTTAGGGGGTTCTTCAATAGATTGAATATGAGGTTTACTATTTTTTGTTGTATCTAAAATCTCAAACCTCTCCTTTATTATCTTAGAATTTTCTATATGTAGAGCAAATTCATCTATAAAGTCCATGAATTTTCCTTATTCAATCATGCCTCTACTATTTTGACTTCATAGTTATCTCTAAAGTGGCTACTACACAAATAATCTGTTAAATCCATATGAAAACATGCATCTTCATTTCCTTCAGAAGGATACTTTATAGATTTTAATACATTAAATGGAACCACCTGATCATTTACCCTCAAATGGCTAGAAAAGCTCTATCTAGTATTATGAGAATTTTTTTACTTCTTGCATATCTAAAGTGATTAAATAAAAAAGAAAGATAAATTTTCCTCCTTTACAAGAAAATCTTCTATCTCCCCCTTCAATAAGTGATCGATTAATCAGCTTTTTGAAGTGTCACAGTAATAGGAGACATATCTCCTAATCCTAACCTTTTAAAAGAAGTTAGCATAATAAGGTTTATACTGTCTCTAAAGTCACCTTACACATTTCTAACAAAGCTCTCTCTAATTATGCAAGGGATAGTAAAGCTCTTAGAATCCATAATCTTCCAAGGAAGCATCTTCTGAATGATAGTGTTGCACTCCTCACTGACTGCAACTATCTCATAATCTCCAAACATTCTCCTCTTATTAAAAATGTATTTCATGAACTTTACATTATTAAGCATTTGCTTCAAATCCTCAAAAAATAGAAATATTAATAGTTAGCTTCTTAAATAATTTTAAATCTTAAAAACAAATGATTTAATTTTATTCTGAAGTTTTTTAGTAAATGAAAATAGTGATTTTTCTAAGTTTATCTTAGTTTGTGAGGCTCATTTTTCTAAATCTTTAGAAATATGTTCCAAATGTCATTCGTGTTTTACAGTCTTCTTTTCATTTTCAATATCTTTCCGAACCACATCTTCCAAATCCCATTCACTCCTTAATTTAACAGATTTAACATGCTCAGTATTCTTCACCTTAGGATTTATCTCACTATTGTCAGGAACAATTTCTTGGGGTCAATTACTAAGTGATTTTGCAATCCACCCCAACTAGTTTTCTTTGTTCCTAATTATTGCACCATGACTTTTTAGTTGATTCACCATCTGCAATACATCCTCTTCCTATGACAACATAATTTCATTGAATTGTGGGTTAGAGTTAAATCTTAGAGGAAAAGAAGCTCTATAGTTGGTACTAACCTGGTTATTCTAATTTTCTAATGGATTTTTTTGGTTATTTCCCCACTATTTGTTTTGCCCATTGAAGTTGTTGTTCTAGTTAAAGTTAGGATGTTTCTTCAAACATGTGTTATAGAAATTGGAAGAAGGGTTGTTAGGTCTTTTTGTAATTGTATGTATGGACTTAAATGATGAAATATTAGCACCAACCAATTGTCCAAACCTATTTTCCTTATATACTTGAGGCACTTGAGGTTTATTCATTACAAATTGGTCTAGCATCCATGATATAGCTACTACCTGAGAAGTTAGAATCAATAGCAAGTATTGGTCATGTACATTAGCTATCTTCATTGGGTTTACTCTCTCAGAAGGCCATTGGAAATTATTAGTGACCATCTCCCCAATCAGTGAATAAGCTTAGTCAAATGGCTTTGACATGAGTTATCCATCAGTGGCAGCATAAAAAATAAATATAAGGTATCTTACTAACCCATTGTAAGAAGTCTGATTAAACATAAAATGGGGCAGTGCATGATGTGGGCACTTCATAAAAAGCTCCTTAAATCAATTCCAAGCCTTGTATATTGACTCATCTTTGTGTTGGCAAAATGAATTAATATCATTCTATAGTTCAACTATTTTTGAAGGCAAATAAATACTTTTGAAATGTTGGGCGAATTCACCCTATGTTCTAATTGATCAAGTGCTAATGAGTTTCACCATATTTTGGCTTTATCTCTCAAGGAAAAGGTAAAATCCTAAGCTTAATGAAATTGTTTGATACGCCATTATAGCAAAATTTAGAGTAAGGATCTAAGAAATTGTTAAGTGTAAATTTGGATCCTCGAACTGGGTTCCCCCAAATTGGTTGTTTTGTACATTTTGGATTATATCGGGCGTAAGTTAAAATGTGTTAGCTATTATGACTTGGGCTTGAATGCTTAAGTGAATCTCATTTGTCATATGATTAGCATAATCCTTTAATGGTCTTCCAACATTATGGTCATTATTAATAGTTGTTAGTGTATCTATGTTGATTTGTTGAATGTTTGTAATTTCTTCTAAAATTTTGTGAAGTCTTTTCTATTTTGTAATCCTCCTAATTATTCTCTCTAGTTGTAAATTGTAGGATTCAAGGTCCATAGATCCTAAGCTACGCATTCATTTACTAAAAAATCAAAAAGCAGGTTTAAAAAAACACACCAACAAACATAGAAAAAATATATTTACATTTTTGTTCTTTTTTAAACAAACAAGCAATTACACACAATAACTAACAATATCGATTTCCATGTATAAGTTTAAATGGTTTAACTAAAATTCTCCTAAGTTAACTACACTTTTGATCCACCATAATAGTGTAAAAAATCATGGTGCGGCCTTAACTTAAGTCCAGATACACTAGCATATTGGGGCCTTACACAAGTGTACATATTGCTTTTGTAATATAGGACTTTTGAGTCAAAGTTATTAAAACCATAGAGAATGAGGTGTATAAGTCTAGGAAAAGTTCTTGCCTATATGATTTGTTCTTAGATTGGAAGTAAATTAGTTTGAAGTTGTTCTACGGTCGGTCGCCAAATTAGAAAATGTCGGTCGCCAGAATAGACATCCTGATGCCTCATTTTAAAAGATGTTTAATTTAATTTATACATAAATAATTTAGAGAAAATTAATATTTTAATTTTTGAAAATAGAAGACCAAATCGATCTCATATCTGTAATATTTTAAATAATAGAGCATGACACCGCAAATATATCTACCTCGAATATATCTACCTCGAAGGATAGATACATTACTTGCTGGTGGTGCTTGATTAAATAAACTAAAGAGATTATGACATCCATTTTAGTCTATTAAAAACCACTTTTTATGTTGAACGACAAGTTCCCATATATAATATGAAGAATTAAATAAGGTTTATATTAAATTGGGCTCTTATAATATCTTATAAGAGCAAACCCCTATAGTTAATAACATCTTAGATAACTGAAGTCACCGAATAAATTTCTTGATTTAGATTAGGAAATATTATCTTTACAAAATTCAAAAGGATTGGGCCTTTCAAAGATCAGACAAAGTGGTGTCAAGTGGAGATGACACAAATTTGGAACCTTGATTTTTGGAATCCAAAGAGTGATAAACTAGAGGTTGTCACAGATTCTAAGGAGAACCTCATTGAATTCCCAAGATATCCTATGGTTCGGCTTCAATTTTAGAGAGAGAAGGCATTAAATGTTTCATCCTGCGAATTATTATTAATTAAATATTAAATTTGCATTACAAAATCATATAAATAGCCTGAAAGATGGGAGGATTTATGTCCCAACGAACGATAGCCTTAGAATCCTAAAATAAGTTAGGTACTTTGTTGTAGAAAGCATAATGACCAAAGAAAAATATGTTGAGATTTTCATACTTATTTTGCAG
>NW_018165757.1:42777-58115 GCF_001263595.1 Phalaenopsis equestris | reverse complement strand
GCACATTAAAGAAAGGTATTTTTGATGTTTTGTTGCAGGTATGTTGAATTATGGTCATTGGAGAAAAAAGATGCAAAAAGAAGCGAATTTGGAGCAAAACGAACCAAAATATGAATATTTCATCTTGGGTGCCAACGGCGCCATCGACGCTGCCGACGGCGAGTTTTCCCTAGACTCCAAGACTCAAAAATTAAATATTCTAGAAGGCCGCCAATGGTGCCATTGAGGCCGCCGACGGTTCTCTCAATAAATGCATTGAATGTTGACGATTTTTGAAGGGACGTTTAGGCAACTCTTGAAAACTCTTCTACAACTTTAAGAGAAACATTTTGGAGGCCAAAAAGGGCGAGTCCAGAGTGTCCAGAGAGTGTCGAGAGGTCTACTGGTGTCCAGGGGAGTGTAATTTAGGGTTAGATATTGTGAGGAATTCTTTGAGGGATTGGAAGAGTGGAAAGAAAGTGAGAGATTTCTTCTTCCTTGCCACTTTGAAGGAAAATTCTGTGTGCTATAAAGAAAGGAAGAGATTCAGAGGAACTTCGAGGAGTTACTTGGGGAGGACTTCAGGATAAGTTGTATTTACTTATTGTAGTTTGTATGACTTTGCTTTTATATATGAAATCCAGGTTTTGTCATAGCTTCTTGATGAGTTCTGAGTAGTTCTCTCTATCTTTCTCATTGTCTTGAGAATTTGTGAAATGGTGATTTGAATTGGTTGTGCCATGAGAATGTTAAAGAAGTTGTGATGATCTTTTCATTTTAATCTTAATTTACTTTGAATCTAGCCAATTGATTTGTTAAAATATGTTGAGGTTTACAACTGAACATCCAAGATTTATGGAGGTCAAAGACCTTTAAAGTTGGGTGCAAATAAAAAAGAAAATAAAAATTATCGGGCATAGAATATGAGACTTTAGAGTGACAAACCAAAATCCTCAATTCGGTCCTATCGTTTGGGTGCTGAAGTGTAGATGTCAGCCCTCAGGCGAGGGGAACATGGGAGCTCTGAAGTGAGAGCCGGTATACTCCCAGCCTAGCCGCAGATTCAGTAACCAAGCATAGGATTAGTCAATGTTCGTTATGCCTGGTCCAAAGGGTAAAGAATAGGTATGTTCCTTTTGGCACAATACAATTTGAACTGATTCAATTTATCCATTCACTTAAATTTCTTGACAAGGAGAAGTATGCTTTCTTATATATTGAATTTCACATTAGAAACTTTATTAGTAGAATTAGTTGATTGAGAGTTTATTAAAATTACATTTTTATTTTAATTGCCTAGTAGTGACAAATATGCAATTTGAACTATGTTGTTGTGATTAAGTGTTGATTTTCTAAATCTTAAGGTCGTAGCCTCTAATATTACTCCCTGTAGGATCGATATCCAGGACTCCATTAGAGCCCTGTATTACTTGAGCGATACGTATACTTGCATTGATAAGTGTGACTTTACAATTATTGAATATTTATTACGTCCATATTTATCTTATATTTTTAAGCATATATAAAGTTGCGGTCAATGTTGTAGTAGTTAGTAGATTCAACATTTATTTTTCTTCCTGCTACATTTTATGGAATTAAGTGTAATATATTTAAAAATTCAAGTTTGGGGTTAAGAAAAATTTCTTTCAAAAAGAAGTAAACTAAACTTTATTTGTCTTTAAATTAACTATATTTTTAAAATTAATTTAACATGACCTTATATATTAGAGTTTAACTTTAAATGACTATATTTATGTTTGTAAATATTATAGTAAATTTAGGTAAAAGTTTTTAATAACAAAGGTCAATTCTAAAGTTAAAAATATTTGGTACGAAAGGATAAGACTATGTTTTTTCAATTTAAAGTAATGGAAATTATATTTTTGATGTATTAAGAATCTTAGAGTTTCATGTAAGAAGAAAAAGATGAGACTTTATGAAAAATCATCAAGATAAATAATAATTGATAAAGTAAAAAAAGGGAAAAAGTTTGAACTTTAAGAAGATTATAGTGAAGTTCAAAATCATTAAAGGCTTTCTAGATATTGTAATCCTCACTTGAAAAAGAAAAGAAAAAAAAAGGTTTGAAAAGATCCTCAATAAAAAATATTTTCAAAAAAGTGAAAAGAAAAGAAAAGAAAAAAAATGTGAGGAGAAGCTTGAGGAGATGATTAATAAAAAATTAGCTTCTTTGAATCAACTTGAGGAAATGGCTTTATTACATTTTCTAAACAGGTATTTGAGTATTAGCACCCTTAATAGTAAAGTTTTCATGAAATTATTTTTCATATGGATATTCTAAGTATCCCTGATATAACAAATTATAGTTCTACTTAAAATGAATGGAAATTCATAAATCTTTGATTTGATTACTAAGTATTTTTATACTTATAGTTTTAGTCTAAGTTATTAAAAGTTTTTCTTAAATTACACTATTTTATTTATTAAACTAAAGTATAGAAGTTTATAACTTAATCTCTATATTAAAAGTTTTTCTTAAATTACACTATTTTATTTATTAAACTAAAGTATAGAAGTTTATAGAAGTATAAAAGTTTTTCTTAAATTGCATTATTTTTATGCAGTAAAAGTGTCACTTGAGGACAAGTAACATTTAAGTTTGGGAGATTTTGACACGCCTAAAAATTACCTACTTTTTCATATATATTTTATGCTCAATTCTATTGATATTTAATGATATTACACCTTAAGGGAAGGTAATTTGCATATTTTTTTTGTTTCAAGTTCAAGAAATCGAATTATTCAGAAAATGAAGCAAAATTAGTGCAATTTAGAGTAAAAATGAGCAAGAAAGAAAATTCTGACTTGGCACATTTCAATATATCATTCTATACTTAATCTACTTTACATTTCTCACATAATTTTGAATGAAATTATACTTTAAAGAAATGTTGTTTTCCTGCTTATTTTGTTGGTATATCTGTTAGCAGCTAAACACAACTGAAACAGAGCAATATGGTGGAGTTGTTGCAAGGTGGCGCTTAAGGAACCAAACTGGCACCTGAGGTGCCAAAATTTAGAGAACTAGCATCTGAGGCATCAGAACTTACGCCTAAAGAGCCAAATACAATATAAAATGGATTAAGACAGTTCAGGATGATTTTTGAGTAGCTTTTGAAGGCTCTAAATAATTCAAACGCCCCATAGAGTGATTCAATGCATCTAAACACTTTAGATGCCTCTTTAATGAAGGGAATTGTCTATTGAATGAATGTAAATGTCTTTTGTGATTCAAAAGGTGTGACTTTTGAGAGAATTTGGGAGGGAATTTAGAATTCTTTTTGAAAGGAGGCATCCACTAATTAAAAAGGAGAGGAGTCTAGGGCATGTGTGTGCATGAGAGTAAGAGGAAGGCTTTAGAGAAGAGTGAATTTTCTTCTAGGGTTGTAAGAGGAGAGGGAAGGTTAGAGATTTATTCTTTATTACATTTCTTAAAGTGAATTGAGTGTGATTGTAAAGAGAAAAAGTGCTTAAAGGGAACTTCCAGGGATTTGCTTGGGAAGGAGTGTGAGATAAGTTGTGTTTTTTCTTTCTTGATTTTGTAAACTTTTTCTTATATTTAAATTCTGTGTTTTGTCGTATCCTTCTAATGAATTCTGAGTAGTCTTTTTTATCCTTCTCCCTAAATGGTGATTTTATTTTGTGAAGAATTGATTTTGTTTTATATGGTTTTAAATATGAATAATTTATGATGATTCAAACTTTGATCTTAATTTACTTTTTATTTTGGCCAATTGAAATGTTAAAATGTGTTGAGCAACATTTGATCTGAATGGGCTATTATTTCTACAACATGGTGAGAGTCACACTAAATTCCATGGGTGAGGATGTATCCATAAAGTTTAATGCAAATAAATAGGGAAATATACTTTGTTGGATGCCAAATTGGAGATTTTTAGGTGACAAATTAAAAACCCCAATTTGGTCCAGTTGATTGGAAACTAATGCGAGAGTATTAGCCCTCAGAAGAGGGAGAAGTAGGAGCTCTGGAGTGAGAGTCGGTATCCTCCCAACCTTAACATAGAATTAGGGACCAAACACTAGATTAGTTAATGTTCCTTATGCACTCGATCAATTTTATATATAATTTTAAATTATTATAATTACTTACTAACCATGTACTCATTGTAAAGGGGAAGGATGGTTTCTTAAATCTGAATGGGCTATGATTTCTTCATCACAAAACTTTGTTTAGTCTTAGTAATTTTAACTTTGAAGTTTAGAAATTAGTTTAGTAAACTTAGTTCTTTTAGTTACATTTATGTTAGCATTCATTAAACCCACTTTAACTTATTTTTCTTACTTTATTTTTTATAGTTTCAGTATTGTGATTTAACTTATTATTATAAGAGTTTCCATCTTCTATATTAAGACTTGATAGCAGTAGAATAGAATTAGCCTAAGGGATTTATTATTGCGCTTCCCTATGAGATCAAAACTGAGGTATTTAAGGAAAGCCTTTTATACTTGAAGCGATACGTGCACTTACGTAGAACACTTAGTGTGTGAAATATTTTATATACTTTGAATAACAATTCAATTTTTCATATTAAATACTCAATATAAATTGGGTCAAGATTTTGGCCATATTTTTTGAAGCTAAGTTACTGTGTAAGTTTTGGATGAGTCAAGTTTTTGGCACTGTTACCAGGGATTTAACTTGACATAAAACAAGCTGAAAAAGAGCACACATCAAGGGTGCATCAGCCATCTACCTCAGCTACCACACAACCCATTGTTCTTGTTTGACCTCGTCATGTGGCATGATCCCAACCGTCCAACTGATACACAAGAGATCCAACAACTCTCCATCATCGTCCCCGATCGTCCTAAGCCAAGAACCATCCTACTTAAAACCTTAAGATCTTTCTCTTTATTGAACGAAATCACATGATGTTTGTTTCTACACCTTTATCTACTCTAGACGAGCACATCTTTATAGTTACATGCTTATGAAATCAAACATCTCTTCACTAAAGCTGAAATGAAGCCAAAAATTAGGATTTATGGTCTATTCCTGAGTTTGAGAGGGAAGGCCTCAATCAGATACTTGTCGAAGCTTCAGTAGAGTCTGGCTAACCTCTAGATGTTTTGGTTTCCTCTAGTGAATGCTCTTTGTAGGAGTTCAATGTAATGGTGATGCGACCTTGAACAAAAGCTAGGTTAGGGTGCTCAACAGAGGGGGTTTCAATGGAAATCGTCTTAGTTTGGTTTGGGGAAACTTTTGAAACAATCGACTTGAAGTTTTGGGGAGATTTGATAAATGGGCAGAAATTGCCCTCGTTTTATAACTTTGAAATTTAGCTCAATTTGCGGGGAAGATGGCTGGAAGATGGTTGGAATGGGCTTAGAAGGTCTTAGAGGAGCTCTGGAAGCAATTAGCTGAGTTTCCTCAAGGAAATTGATGATTTGCTCCTTGGCTATGGGAGGTGGAGTTTGAATAAAGGTGGAAGGAGTGGCCACTATGGTTGGACAGTTGGTGCAAAAGGCAGCTTAAGTGGAGGGAAGGGAAGATCCAATATCTAATACGGGTGAGCCATGTCGGGGAGATTTAAATTTTGGTTTTGGCCATGGGGGGCTATCGATTTTAGTGTTTCTCGGCAACTAGGCGAACCGGCCAAGCCAAGGATGGTGATAAGGTGGCTCAAGGGATCCAAGGGAAGCCTTAATTGTGAATAACTTGTGGGTTTGATGGCTGATGGAACCTCTCCCTTGTTTTAGTCAAATATGGGTAAAAATCTCCTAAACAAAATGACCCTTGGTCCATGGCTCATGTTCCAAAGGCTAACTGTGGTGACCATTTCATGGTCAATTTGAATGGATTTGGTTTAGGGTTTAGGGCTAAAAATCATGCCATGAAATTGGATTTGAGTCAAAGTTTGGCTAAATATTATTTTTAGCTCAATTGGTTGATGAAATTGGCTTGGATAATTGTCATTAGTAGATTTAAAAAAAATTGGGTAGCTTTGAACTGATTTGGGAGTTTAATTGAGTGGAATTTTACCCATGACCAATTTTGGAGCATTTAGGTTAGACTTGGGTTTGGATTGTGCTAGGGTTTAGGTTACGATCAATTGATGGTTCAAATTGGTCTAATAGTTTGCAATGAAGAGTTTTATATAACAATTAATTTGAAATATTAGAGTTATGAGGTTCAACTTGATGGAATTTAGATTTAGGTGCAAATTTTGGGATTTTGTCCTAGGTTGGATTTGGGTGAGATTTAGAACTAGTCTTGGGCCAATTGAAAATTCAATTTTGTCTAAAGCAATGCTATATGGAATTTGGAATTCAAATTGAGGAAATTGGATAGGTTAGGGGGTTCAATTTTAGGAAATTGGGTATATGGTCAAATTGGACATTTTGGTTCGGCTTGGAATTTAGGTTTGAAATTAGGTTCAATTTGAGCTTAAATTTATTTTTAATCAAGATTATACATGATGAATTTGAGTTTGGAATTGAAATGGGAGAAACTTTGGATCAATTTGGAGGAAATTGGAGGTAAATTGAGGTAATTGGGCCTTTAAGGGCAATTTCGAGATTTTACTCAAAAGAGGTCAATTTGGTCAAATTGGACTCAATATAGTGGTGGTTCAACTTGATTTCGGTGACATTTGGAGCGATTTTGGAGATTTTTGAAATTATTGGAACTTTTAATGTAGAAGGACATTTAGGTAATTTTGGCAATGTTGGAGATATTTTTGGGATTTTAGAATTTTGGTGCACTTTCATCAATTTGAGTGATTTGGAATTGTTTGAAATGATTTTTGAAGAGATTTTAAGAGTTTGGGTAATTTAGGGAATTTTAGGGTTTCAAGGGTAATTTGGGAATTATGGGAAAGTTTAGGTAAATTTGGAGTTCAATAGGATGCTAATCATTAAATATCCCTTCACGAGCCATGAGACCAAAGGAGACCTCACTTTGGATCCTCCATTCGTTGGTCTTAGCCAACCCCTATCCTGGGGTCAATGGTTTAGGGGACCATCCACATGAGTTTCCAAAAAGTGTAAGGGATTAACTAAGCATATTTGGCTAAGGGTTAAGATTGTGAGTGTTACTCAACGGTATCAATTGTTGGTGTGTGTACGACTAACCAAGACCACATCACCCAAGGTTAACCCTAAGGCTAAAAAATTTTATGGGGACTCCTCTTGAGCTCCGCCATATTGGTTCCACCTACTAAGTGCTTGAAGTTAGAACTAACATGCAGAACTTTAGCATGAGCAAAGGAGAGTTTGAAAATTTCTAAAGGTGAGGGTGTCATCATAGGGTTCCCTTACTTGTCTGCTAGGAATAGTCAACAAGAAAGTCTTATGGCTAGATCCTAGGCTTCTAAAAACTAGCCCTCAACAAAAATTAAGGTCAACAAAAGGACTCCCAATAGGTGTGGTGTGTCGAATAAGCACACCGCATGTATTGACGTTGACCGAAGAGATCAACAAAGCCAATATGACTGTCAGAGCAAACACACTCAGAATAGAACAAAGTAGAAGAAAAGAAGATTTCCGTTGGGGAGTAAACAACGACTCTCACTAGGGAAACATAAACGGGATGTCGAAGACAACTGTCAAGGAAACTGATGGCTACGACGAAGATTTGATTAAATTTTTATGTCTTAAATTTCAATTTTGATTTTAGTTTTCATTTAAATTTGAGGAGATAAAATTATGTGTAGAGAGATAGGATTGAGATGAAAAGCACAAAGACTCACATCCAACTCAAGAGGCTGATAGAAAGTGTAGAGAAATATTAGAATAAAATGCCTTACTCTTTTTAAGGTAGTCTTATACCCATCTCAAAGAATGGGGAATCAGAGTTTAGGTACTGACCCCGGGATGAGAACTGCAATTTAGGTACCAGCCTTAGAATGAGAATCAAAAGCCTTATTTCATTTAAGACTGCCTCACACCGATCTCGGGGATTGAGAAAAGGATGCCTTGTTCCATTTAAGGAGGCCTCACACCTACCTCGAAGGATGGGAATCATAATTTAGGTACCCAGGATGAAAAATGGAATTTATGTACTAGCCTCAAAATTAAAATCGAAAGCTTTGTTCCATTGAACGGGGCCTTACACCGATCTTAAGAATTAAGAATATGATGCCTTGTTCCATTTAAGGGGGCCTCACACCTATCTCAAAAGATTGGAATCAAAATTTTAATACTGACCCCAGGATGAGAAGTGGAATTTAGGTACCATCCTCAGCATGAGAATCGAAAGCCGTATTCCATTTTAATGGTTCTCACACCGATCTTGAGGATTGCGAATAGGATGCTTTATTCCATTTAAGGGGGCGTCATACCTATCTCGAAGGATGGGAATCTGAATTTAGGTACTGACCCTAAGATGAGAACTAGAATTTAGGTACTGGCCTTGAACTGAGAATCAGAATCCTTGTTCCATTCAAGGGGGCCTCACACCGATCTCGAGGATTAAGAATAGGATGCCTTATTCCATTGTAGGGGGCCTCACACCAATCACGAAGGATAGGAATCAAAATTTAGGTACTAACCTCAAGATGAGAACTTGAATTTAGGTACTGGCTTCAGAATGAGAATTGTAAGCCTTTTTCAATTGAAAGAGGGCCTCACACTGATCTCGAAGGTGTAGAATAGGATGCCTTGTTCCCTTTAAGGGGACCTCACACATATCACGAGCGATGCGAATCAGAATTTAGGTACTGACCCCAAAAATTTCATGAGTGTGGAAAATTTCTCAGATTGGATGTCAAAAATATGTGGGTGGAATTGAAATCCATGCACTGACCTCAAAATTTTATGAATGCAGAAAATAAGAAAGAAATGCGAAAAATATGTCTGTAGCGACCCGAAAATTTCATGGATGAGGAAAATAGGGATGGAAATGTGGAAAATATGTGGATGGAATTGGAATCCATGCACCGACACGAAAATTTCATGGGAATCAGAATTTAGGTACTTAATCCAAGAGCAAATTCAGAATTTGGGTACCGACCCCAAGTGCACTATAAGCGCGAAGAACTTGTGAGAAGAGTATGAGAAATTATGGAAATTAAGCTTGTGAAAAGATTAAAGGGATTTGTGAAAAGTGGGAAACTTCACAGAGATTGTGAAAAACTTGTGCAAACAGAGGAATTTGTGTTGCGAAAGTGTAGAGTGTGGAGCTTCGAAGCTCGAGCCGAATTAGTTTACTAATTTTATCATTTCTTTTTGTTGTTTTTGTTATCATCATTTTTTATTATTTTATCAGGATATCTTTTAAAATTTTATTTTCATTGATTAAATTTTAAGTTTTAAGTTTAAAATTTTCACTTTCTTATTAGAATTTCATTATATAATTCTTTGTTCATTATAATTTAGGACCAAAGTATGGTCATGCAGCTTTTCATCAATCGTAAAAAAAGGCAACTTGACAAATTTGCTAAAATCTTAAAGAAACTTTTTAAAACATTTCTTCTAACATGTAGTATAACCGAATGTATGTTGAAATGTCAAAAAGCAACATACTGAGTAAATTCAAAATATCATATATAATATCTGCTCTGCTCTAATGCAATACAAAAAGTAACAAATATCTTTCCCATGAGGTAAGCTCGTGGTCAAGCTAACATTCTAAGCCATGCTTCAGGACAAGAGTTCCTTTTGCATGTAATTAGAGGTACAATTCACAGCTCATACAGACACAATTCTTCTAACTCTGGATTTGGCTGGAATTCAAGTGGTACTTTAATGTGGTTCAATCATCTTAATGTGACAGAAACCCTACAATGCGGCACTCCTGGGATGTAATGCTTCGTCAAGTCTGCTATGTTTCCTTTTAAAATTAGAACTTAACCTACCCGCAGTGGAGTCTCGATTGATCCTCTGAATTCTTTGGGTCCAACAATATTGATTTATCTTCCACATAAGATGTTGCTCTTGCTCATGAAAGATACTATAAAGAATGTTCTGACAAAAACATGATGATCTATGTGGGGAGGAATGCAATCCTCTTCCTCCTAGATGTTGATGTTGCAGCTGTTCAGGATGCAATCCACCGATAGTGTGCTCCATCTAACCATTCTTTTAATTATTATCTTTCTTACAGATGAGAGAGGGTCCACCTCATCATATCTTAAGATGCTTGGGGGGTTCCCTAGTCGTCCTTAATAAACTTATAGCAGCATCCACACTGGATTATAATTTTGCATGTCCCCTACATCCACTTTTGCGGCTCAGCATATGTCTTATTTATCAGTAATCTAGCTCGACCTTTGTCTCTAAGATTGAAAAAACAGTCCATAATCTTTCTTTCATCGCTTTCTGAGAGTACCCTAGTGTTTGCATATGTCTTATTTATCAGTAATCTAGCTCGACCTCTGTCTCTAAGATTGAAAAAACAGTTCATAATCTTTCTTTCATCGCTTTTTGAGAGTACCCTAGTGTTCAGTTCCAATCCTTCTGGATATTAACAAATTTTCCTTAAATATCTTCGTGAAATTCAAATTCTTGCTTCTAGATCCTACTCATCCTTTGTAACTCTGTTGTAGGAAGCCTCTACGGATGTTGGGGTCACTCCTCTGTCTCATACTCTAGAGGAATCTATGAAGGTGGTGGCTATGTAAACGGTGGTATACATAGATAAACATTTGGGTGTTTTGCATTTTTGAACATCATTTTGGCAGCTGTATATTCTTCCAACAACCCATAGCTCTCCAGGTGGAGGATGTCACACTTTGGGAATTCTATGAAACCTCCCATTGACGGTGCCCTCCTTTAGATTTTTGTATTGCACATCAGGCAACTTATGCAAAGTTCGTCCGGGACCTTTAGCAGTGTAGAGTCTACAAAAAACTTTGGCTCATCCTCTATAACGGGCAGATTGGTGGAAGTTTCTCTTAAACATGGATTGTAGATTTCTTCTTCATTAATCGGAGTGAGTGTTAACTATGCTTCTTTTACATGCCTTTTCTCTAGACGTAGCAGGGCTCCATGTTTGTGACGATTGGCATTTTGGCACTACGTTCTAATTAATGGTGCGTCAGGTACTATTTATGCAGAAGCACTGACTAAGTTTCCTGCCGGTGCTATGAAAATCAACTTCAAGTGGCTAGTTCCATCCATTGGGTATTGTATCTTATCTACTTTTTTCCTCTTTGGTGAGGAGTCTTCCCAGACACTAATTCTGAGTAGTGACAGTAGTTCTTCTGCTTCACGGTAGCTGACAATTGCCATCAAGGGACCCTCGTAGTCCACATTGGCTGGACCGTAGTCCAAATCAAAACTCACGATGTTGCCCTGGGCTTTCTTTTCTTCATCCAGTGAGGGATTTTCGCAAAAACCAGTTTCTGATCTGACATTTTTCTGCATAAGACAGGAAAACATAGTGTGCTAAAAATCAAAATGAATAAGAACAACAGTAGATCATTATTACAAGGATTTTAAATTCACCTAGGAGTGTAAGAGTTTTATTTAACTTAATTTAGTGAAGTTTAAAAATTTAAAGTGGAAGAGTTTCAGATGTGCAAATTTAAAGTTTTATTTTATTAAGATTAATATTGTTGCAAAAAATTTGAGCTCAGTCATAGTCGCTGACTAAAGAAACATCCTCAGAAAAAGTAACAATTCCAAAAAGGAAATTCACTTCAAGTGACATCATGTTGTATAATATTGCTTTAGGTATTGTCTGTTGATCGGTAACAATGATATTTTGCCTCAGAAGTCCACTAGGTTGAAAGATCTTCCAGAATAGTCCTTCTCCACGACAAATGGTCCCTCCCAAGTTGGTTTAAATTTTTTGCCTATCTTACAGTGTGCAAGGACATGCCTTCTGAGAAAGAGTACGAGATCACCAACTTTGAACTCCCTTAAGCGGACTAACTTGTCATAAGCCTGTACCATCCTTGCTTGATAAAGTTCAAAATTCTATTGTGCTTCCAATCATTTTCCTTTGAGACCCTCCAGTTCTATCAGTCTGAGCTTTGCACTGTCTTTTGGTGTAATCTGATTAGTGATGGTGACTCTAAGAGACGGTATCTAAACCTCTAATGGTAATACGATCTTAGACCCGTACACTAATGCATATGGGTTACACTGAGTGGGAGTTTAGAAAGTTGTCTTGTAATCCCACAAGGCCTCTAACAATTTCTCATGCCATCCTCTTTTGTTCTCGTCCAAAGTTTTCCTCAAAATTTGAATGAGCGTCTTATTGAAGGCCTCTTCCAGGTCTTTTGCTTGGGGATAGTACATTGTATAGTATCTCCAATCTATCTCATGTCACTTGAAAAACATGATAATCTTTGTGCTCTTGAAGCCTGGCTCATTGTCTAAAATCACTCTGCGTAGAACATAGAAACTGTAGACAATCTAAATCTTGAAAAACTTAAGAACGTGTTGCACTGTAACCTCTCGTAACGACACTACCTCTACCCATTTAGAGAAGTATTCTATAGCTTCAAGAATAAATCTATGTCCTTTTGATGATGGAGGGTCTATTAGACCCACTATATCTGTGCCCCAACACTTGATTGGCCACGAGGCGATAGTTGGGTGTAGCACATTCAGAGGTTGGTGCAAGATCATTCCATGCACTTGACATAGGTGACACTTTCTGGCTGTATCCATGCAACATATTATCATTACGGGCCAATAATATCCGAGTCTTTTAATTTTCATCTTCATCTTTGGCCCTGACTGGTAAGCACCACATAATCCTACGTGTGCTTCTTTGAGAATATCTTGTGCTTCAGTTCTACTCAGACACCTCAGCAACATTTGATCAAATGACCTTCTATAGAGGACATCATCCACCAAAGCTTAAGATATAGCTCTTCTCATGATATGCTATATTGTTGACTTGTCATCTGAATGTTTTCTTGTTTGCAAATATTCTTTTAATAGCTTGTGCTAATCTTCAATAACATCAGCTACTGCAGCTACCATCTCTTCTTCTTTTCTAAGCATGTGTAAACTGTTGAAATTGATCTATGATAAAAATTGACATCCTTGTACTGTAATGTTAATGGAATCCTATTGTGGACACACCATTTCTTTAGCAAGTTTGGCTAAAGCTTTGGCATGAGCCTTATCTCCCCGAGGAATCTATTACAACGTAACACTGAGGATTTGTTCTATTAACTTCATTATATATTGATGATATTCTGCCAACCTCAGCTTCAAAATCTTGTACTGTCTAGAAACTTGTTGAATTAAGAGTTGTGAGTCACCATAGATGGTGAAGTCTGTTATGTACATTGAGATAGCCAACTCTAATCAGGTAATCAATGCTTCATTATGCCTCGTTATTTGTGTACAGCTCTGTTATGTTGTAGGAAAACCTTAACATTTTCTGATTTGGTGTAAGAAAAATCAGCTTAATTCTTGCTTTCTATGGTATGATTGTATGCAATCCTTCATCCTTTTTGGCAAACAAAGCTCCATCAAAGTACATTTCTGAACATCTACGACTGGACAACTCCACTTGTAGTAACTACTCATCTGGTAGATCATCGTTGAGAGTGGACCCAGCTAAAAGTGGGTGTACTGCAAGAAAATTTGCTTAACCTTATCCTTTTTATAGTGCAAATGGGTACAAAAGTTATATCAAATTGCAATAAAATCATTAAATACCTTGCTTAACGTCGAAAAAGTGTTGGTCGAGTTGTGAAATATTGCAATGGATTAACTTTTGAAATAAGGGTGATCTTATCAGAGAGCATGTAATGTTTGAGATTCTCGGTGGCAAAAATTAATGTTATATAGTGCTACTCAATAGGATTATACTTTACCTCCATCAAAATTAGACGTCAACACAATTAGTAGAGTGTATTTTCCTTACCCTCATCAATGACATGAGCTAATAGGGCACTTAGAGAGTCGTCTAAGGCCACGTTATAAAATATCAAAGGTTTTCCTGGGATAGTGGTTGTCAGAATAAGAGGGGTCATTAAATATTTCTTAACGTCTTCGAAGGATCTCTTGCAAGGCCTACTAACATTTCTCTTCCCAAACAAATTTGGCATCCTTTTTAATTAATGTCCAGAAGGGCTGATATCTAACTGAGAGCTTAGAAATAAAGCATCTCAGGTATGCCAGTTTACCTTGAAAGGAACGTAGTTATTTCAAGGTTTTGGGAGGAGTCATTACCAAGATAGCTTTAATCTTACAGCTTTAATTTTATCTGGGTCAATCTTGATTCCGCGATGATGATCAAAGAATGTAATGTCCACCATTAATTTTAGTAATGGTAGTGGGAACTCATCTTTTGGACACGCTTTATTTAAATCCCTGAAGTCGACACATACACAGATTTATCCATTCTTTTTCTTAACTAGCACAATATTAGCTAACCACATTGGGTATTGTTCTTCCCACACAATATTGGCTTCTATTAACTTCTTTACCTCGATAATGACTTGTTGCTTTATTTCAAGGCGCATTCTTCTAGGAGCTTGTTTCACTTGGGTCATATCTTTATCTAGTACGAGCTTATGAACTACAACTTCTGAAGATGATCCTGACATCTCATCATAACTCCAGACAAAGCAATCTTTGAATTCTGACAATAAATTGATCAACTCTGTAAATTCTTCTTTGTCGAGTAGAGAGCTTATGGAGGTAGGTCAGGGTTGCTCCTCAATCTCAAGATTGACTTCCTTCAATTCGTTGACAATTGACATAATTTCCTCTTCAAATTCTAACGGAGTATCATCTATCAGAGAATCCTCAAAGTCATCATTCACATTGAGGCAATCCTATTTGAACTTGCTAGTAACAACCATGCAGAATCCTTAATCATCAACTGATCTATTGTACAAAATCCAAGACCCTCTGTCAAGTTATGTGTTTGACTCTTAACATTCCTTAATTTTTCAAAGAACTGTATCTTTTCTTTTGACATTTGTTTTGGCACACATCCTTATTGAATTACCTTTTGTACACTGTCGATGCTATTTTTGGTTGAAGGAGTTGCTCGAAAGAAGCTGTCGGTCAGCGGAATCAAAATTTCGTCACCCGCTTTGAAAGGACGTTTTATTTACATATATATTTAGTTTAGAAAAATATGAAATCAAACTGACCCCATATTTTTCATAGTTTAAATGAAAGAGCACCGAACCTCAAATCTCATATCTATCCTGATGGATAAACACAAGACATGAGGATGATGCTTGATCAAATAAACTAAGGAATAAATGACATCTGTTTGGTATGTGAAACCATTGTATTTGTCAATGAGTTCCCCTATTTAATATGAAGAATTAAATAGGGTTTATATTAAGTTGGGTTCCAACATGCTTCCTATAAGGGCAAGCCCCTATAGTTAATTAGATCTTAAATGACCAAAGTCACCTAAGAAGACTCTCGATAAAAACCAGGAAATA
>NW_018165757.1:32542-42680 GCF_001263595.1 Phalaenopsis equestris | reverse complement strand
AAGAACTAGGGGATGTCATGGATCCAGAGGAGAACCCCGGTGACTTCCCAAGCTATCCTAATGTTTAGTTTCATTTCCAAGGAGAAATATTTATGTCTTTCATCCTGCCAATTTTATTAGTTAGGGCTTACATTCCAGTGAAACTATCACATAAATAGCCTGGAAGATGTGAGGATTTAGGTCGTGACAAACGATAACCTCAGAATCCTAAGACGAGTCAGAGCTTATATTGTATAGCAAGGCTATATAAAGGCCTAAAAATAAGGCGAGGATTTACGTTGCATAAGCAAGCAACCTTGAAGTCTTATGGTTTTGTTCATTATATCTAAGGAAGGAAGACTGTTTTAGCTTGGGAAGACAGATTTTGCAGTTGAACATGGTCGTGTTGCCCACCATGCCAGCTCCAAGCTCCTTGCCGCGACAAGTTTGAGTTTTCTAGTGTGTCAAGTTATGATGTCAAATCAAGTGGCCCTATGGTTGAAGTTCTTTAATTTTTTGGGGACATGTTAAAGTTGATTAGAGCAGCACCGGTTAGGATCTTACGGTTCCCTCGTTCCGGCACCACTATTTTCTATTCGATTCACTTAGTCCAAATGAACTTACTAAACTCAACTTAATGAGTTCCATAATTTCATTTAGACCGTGGGAAGCCTCGTTAGCAATTGTAGGTTACCTCCTACAAGAAATTTTCGATCATCCGATAGAGACATCTTAATTTAGTTGCAATTATAGTTTTGTGTGATGTTTGTGATTAAATTCTGAGTTGTTTTATATTTTGAATGTTGTGGCGGTGAATTTTATCTTGGTGGATTTTAATTTTAATTTTGATTTTGATTTTGCGGCTATCCTGATAGTTTTAATTTTCATGCAGGGTGACATTGTTGTTTAGCATGCAAATTTGTGTAAGCATAAAAGTACAAAAAATACAACTTTGAAAACTGTAAAAGCGTACCTGGCGAGTCTTCTCGTTCCACCACTTGATACTTAAAATGCATGTGAGGGCAGTTCATGTAGAGGCAAACAAGTATGGTATTGGTAGTTTTCATAACCTTATGTCATATCTTGGTGGGTCCTTAGGAGTTTAATTAAGGATGATTTTGTCAAGCAAAACATATTAATTTTAGTAGATCTCCCATGTATCCAACAGATCTAGAGAAAGAAGCATGTCCGTACTACTCTCTTGCTGTCTAGTGGAAAATCCCGAGTTCTTTTAAACTTATTATGTTGCTTAATAATTCATCATCTAAATACCCTTAGTGCTCAGTGAGCATTGATGTCTCAATTATCCATAAGAATAGGGTAATTATCACTGGTAATTCAATTTAAGAATTATGTGGGTGAAGATCCTTAAAGAGACAAGTTTAAGAGACTTAGCAAAATTTTGACTTGGGCTTGTAGTGTTTGAAAGATGTTTTAATTTTCAATGATGTTTACTTTTCTAATCCTTATTTAAATGAAACTTGATTTAGCCTAAGTTTGTACGAAGCCCTTAAGATTTTGGTGAGTGCTTAGTCATTGCAAATGAAATTGACTTATAAGTGATGGTGATGATTCATGTTTTTATTTTGAAATTCTTTTGAGCATCAAATAGGGGTATTAAATTAGTAAGTTATTGACGCCCAAAATCATACCCTTAAATCTAGGATCATTTAATCGACTCGACTCCCAAATCTATGTAATTTAAGGAAATTGCAAATTTATCCTTTTTAATTACGGCAAGTGAGGTTGGTTTCTACCAGTCAAACCTTTGTGTTTCAAACATCCAAATATTAGAATCAAATATTTCCCATTTCTCTTTCTGAAATTAGGCCTAAATGTTAATTAAGGCTAAATTTCCAAAATTACACATTTGCCCCCTAAGGCTCTAACACTTCATTAATTCATCAAATTGAATCCAAATAACTTTAGAATTGTTATCCTACATCACTCATGGGTCAATTGAGACATCAGAGAAGAAAGTGTGATTTTTCAAAATTTAATTTATCTATGTAATTATTTTTAATGCAAAAATAGGATTTTTCAAAGAAAATTCCTAACTTGATCAAGGTAAATCCTAATCCTTGAAAATTTTTACTGGAGGTAGGCCTAGATTAGATAAGCCTTTAAACCAAATTTCATGATTTTTTTAATTTTATTTGAATTTTAGAATTATTTTAAGTTCTGAAGTTTTTATTAATTATAAAATATTAATTTCAAAATTTTAATTTTAGTTGGTTGATTTTCTAAGGAAATTTTTTTTTGTTATTTGTTCATTTGTGATTATTTTTATTTGAGTTCTATTTTATTGTTAAAGGTTTGTTGTTTCGTTCTTCGTTCATTGAATCTCTAAACCAACGCATGGTTCTTGGCTTCCATCAATCGCACCAGAAGGCAATTGAAAAAAAAGGTACATATTGAAAAAAAGGTACATTTCTGAGAGAAATCTTTGTTATTCTGCTCCAATCAAGATGTCACAGATCAAACAAAGGCTAACGCCTCAAAAAGGTACAATATATAGTCCATATCAAAGTACATCAGTACATCCAAAACATCTCATAAACATCTCATGCCAAGTATACATCGTAGGCTGAGTATGTTTGATACATATCATGTTGTTGTAAAAAAAAGTGAACTCTCTGAAAAACTATATCAGGTATGAAGAGCTCCTGATCGAGCAGATCATCTAAGCCAAGCTCCAAGATAAGAGTTTGCCTCGCATGTACTTATGGGTACAACCCTCTCATAGCTCGTACCGTAGCAGTTCTTCTAGTTCTGGGTCTGGTTGAAATCCTTATGGTGCTTTACTGTCATCCATTCTACCGAAGGTTACGGACACCCGACGGTGTCGCACCCCTAGGATGCAGTGCTTGGCGACATCTGCCCCGTTTCCTTTCAGGATTAGAACTGAACCAACTGGCAGCGGAATCTCTACAGCTCCTCTGAACTCGCCACAGCTGACAATGTCAATTTCTTTTCCAAATAATATATTTCTTTTGCTCATGAATGAGACCGTGCAGAAGGGCCTCACAAAATTATGGTGGTATATATGGGGAGGGATGCAATCACCCTCATCATAGATGTTGATGATGTAACTATTTGGGATGTAAGTAGCTGACAGTATGTTCCATCTGACCATCCACTTGATCGTCTACTTTATTATAGGAGGCAGTGGATCTACCTGGTCATGTATGAGGATCCCTAATGGATTTCCTTGTCTGTCATTTGTAAAATTATAGTAGAAGCCGCACTGAATGGTGATTCTTCCTTTTCCTCTCATCCATTTCTTTGACTCAGAGTATGTTCTTTCCATGAGAAGGTCTGCTCGGCCTCTATCCCTAAAGTCAAAGATGTAGTCAGGAATGCTTCTTTCATCAGTTTCCAAGAAGACCCAGGTATACAGCTTCAGACCTTCCAGTATGTTGATAAATCCTCGTTGGACTTCCTCATAGAATTTAAATTCTCTTTTATTCACCTTGCTTATTTTATAGTACTCCATCGTGCTAGGATTCGACAACTGTCGCGGGCATTCCTCCATCTGGACATCGGCAGGAACCCAAAATGGTGCTAGCTCATCTGAAACATGTGATTCAGCATCTAAAAGGATGTACGACTCTGGACTCCATGGTATATACTTGTCTGTCCCCAGTGGGACGTATGGCTCATCCATCAGAAAATTTGCGGCCTGAGACTTGCGGCCTGAGACCCGTCGGTGGTGGAGGTATACTCCTCAAAAGTACTGTATGGTTGTAGATGTAGGACATTGCAATTCGGGCATTCTAAAAATGCCCCTTTGGCTGCTGTCTCTGCAGGTATCTTGGTGTTGCACATCGGGCAACCCATGCATAAGGCATCTGAAGTTGAAGGTGTTTCGGGATCTGTGATGAACCCTGATTCTTCATTTGTCGTAGGTAGGCTGGAAGAAGTCTCTTTCATGTCTGGATCATAGATATTCCCCTCAGAAATAGGGTTGAGTAAGTTGTTAGTTGTTTGCTTCCTGTTGTTTGCTTCCTTCTGACGTCTGCATTCTTCTCGTAGAAAAGCCCTCTGTATTCTGCGGCTGACATTTCTGCACTGAGTCCTATGAAGTGAAGCATCTGGCAGTCGTTCGTTGTTGGCAGCTACTAGGCCGCCGGCTGGTGCAGCTATCATGGATGGAGGACGGCTGGGCCCCTCCCTCGGTTCCTGCTCTATGATCATGTTCTTTCCTTTATGTGATTTATTGTTTTTGGCGACCTCCCTCAGCAGTGAAGGCAATCCCTCCTTTTCTCGGCAGCTGATTACATTCGTCAGAGGATCTTCGTAGTCCATAATGACTTGGTTAAAGTCCATGTTGAAGTCTATGGTGCCACACTGTGGTGTCATTTCCTCATTCAGTGCGAGGCTCCAACTTTCCTTGAAAGTGAAGATCAGCCTCTGTCCCGACATTTTTCTGTAGATGACAGGAAAAATGTTAGTAGGCCGAAACTTGACATGAACAAGAACAAAACAAAGTATTTATTAATGTAAATTTTAGTTTGTTTTGGTGAAGAGAATTGTTTATTTTATGTACGAATTTTGTTTAATTTAGTGGAATATTAAGTTAAAAAGTAGAGAGGAGAAAATTTGAAGTTCTTAAAAATTTTCTCAAAATTTTCATTATATTGAGGTTAATTATAAAATTTGGACCCGGTCATAGACACTTGGACACATAGATAACCCCAAAACAATTGAAGTTTTGAAATTTCAAAGGAAGCGAAGGCAAGTGGAATTAGGTTGCATAATAGGTTTTCAGTTATTGTCCATTTATTTGTAACATGGGTCTTTCGCCTTGGAAGTCCACTAACTGGTAGGCTCCTCCTGCGTAGACCTTTTCAATGACAAATGGTCCTTCCCAAGTTGGCTCAAATTTTCCACCTATTTTGAGGCGTGTAGGAATAGGTCTTTTGAGCAAAAGTACGATGTCACCAAATTTGAATGTCCTTGGGAAGACCAATCTGTCATGGGCTTGTATCATCTTTTCTTGGTAATGCTCCAAGTGTTGTTGTGCTTCTAGTCATTTTCTCTCAAGATTTTCCAGTTCTTCAAGTCTGAGTTTTGTACTTTCTTTTATTGTGAGTTAGTTGACACCAATAACTTTAAAAGACAGTGTCTGGATTTCTAGAGGTAGTACAACCTGAACCCATACATGAGTATATAGGGTGTACACTGAGTGGGAGTCCTAAAAGACATCTGATAGTCCCGTAAGGCTTCTAATAGTTTGTTGTGCCAATCCCTTTTATTTTCATCCAGTGTTTTCTTCAAAATCTATACCAGTATTTTGTTGAAGGCTTCAGCCAGAGCATTTGCTCTGGGATTTTAAATCGTAGAGTATCTTCAATCTATCCCATGTCTTTTGATGAAATTATTAATTTTGGTGCTTTTGAAAGTTGTCCCATTGTGAAAAATTATTCTCCATGATACCATGAAATGGTTGGCTTTTGAAGAATTGAAGGACGTGATGGTACTACCTTTGCCCATTTGGAAAAGTAGTCTGTAGCGGCAAGTATAAACCTATGTCCTTCGGAAGATGGAGGGTCTCAGACCTATTATGTCTGTGCCCCAACAGTCGAATGGCCACGAGGCAATAGTTGGGTGCAGCACATTCAGTAAGACCACCCCATGCACTTAGCATTGGTGACATCTTCTGGCTGTATCCATGCAATTGGACATCATTGCTTGCCAATAATATTCGTGTCTTTTGATCTTTATTTTCATTTTTTGGCCTCGACTGATGAGCGTCACACAATTCGACATGTACTTCTTTGACAATATTATGTGCTTCGGCTATGTTCAAACACCATAGCCACATCTGGTCAAATAATCTTCTATAGAGAACGTTTCCCACCATGGCGTAAGACATGGCCCTTCTTGGGATATGATGTGCTTCAGCCTTGTCTTCTGGCAGCTTTCTAGTATGCAAATATTCTATTAATGGCTTGCGTCAATCTTTGTTGATGTTTGCAACTGTATATATTGTATTACTTCTTCTTTTCCTAGCTTGTGTAAAGTTTTGAGGTCAATTTGAGCAAGTCATATCTTCCGTGTATTGTGATTTCAATGGAATCCTCCGGAGGAGATGTCATTTCCTTAGCGAGTTTGCTAGAGTGTCGGCATGGGCATTATCTCCCCTAGAAAACTATAGAAAGTCACCCTATAGAAAGTCTCCTCGGGGATCTGCTCCAGCAGCTTCATTGTGTACTGATGATATTCTGCTAATCATGGTTTCAAAATTTTATATTGTCCGACAACTTCGTCCGGCGACCTGCTGAATGACAAGTTGAGAGTCGCCATAAATGGCAATGTTCGTTATATCCATTAAGATTGTCACTTCCATTGCCATTCCTAATCCGGTGATTAAAGCTTCATATTCTGCTTCATTGTTGGTGCACGGCTCTGTCAGGTCGAATGAGAACCTCAAAATACCCTTGTCTGGCGTGATAAAGATCAAATTGATCCCTACTTTGCCTGGTATAACTGTACCTGATCCTTTCTCTTTTATGGCTAACTAAGTGCCATCAAAGTATATTTCCCAGTTGTGCATTGGAGAATTTAATTTGTAATATTTTCTCATCTGGTAACTCATCATTGAGAGAGGACCCAACTGGCAGTGGGTGTGCAGCGAGAAAGTCAGCTAGTATCTGTCCCTTGATAGCACAAAGGGGAACAAAAGTTATATAAAATTGCAATAAGATCATTGACCATCTTGTTAAACGTCCGGAGAGTGTTGGTCGGGTCATCAGATATTGCAACAGATTAACTTCCGAGATTAGGGCAATCTTATGAGAAAGCATGCAATTTTTAAGCTTTTGAGTTTCAAAAATTAATGCCAGACAATGTTTATCGATATGTGGATACCTTATCTCCGTCTCTATTAAGCAACGACTCAAGTAGTAGAGTGCATTTTCTTTACCCTTATCATTAACTTGGGCTAAGAGGGCTCCAAGGGAGTCATCTAAGGCCGCGGTATAAAGTATCAACGGTTTCCCTGGAATAGGGGCTGCCAAAATAGGAGGTTTCATTAGATATTGTTTAACATCCTCAAAGGCCCGCTAGCATTTCTCTTCCCAAATGAATTTGGCGTCCTTTTTAATTAATGTCGAGAATGGCTGACACCTACATGAGAGATTAGAAATAAAACATCTCAAATATGCCAACTTCACCTGGAAGGAACGTAGTTGTTTTAAGGTTTTAGGAGGATGCATTTCCAAGATAACTTAAATTTTTTCTGATTCGATCTCGATTCCCCGATGATGGACAACAAATCCCAAAAATTTCCCGGAAGTAATGCCAAAGGAGCACTTTAAGGGATTCATTTTAAGGTCATATCATCGTAACAATTCAAACATGATCCTCAAATTGTACAAATGGTACCTCAAATTGTACAAATGGTACAAATGGTATATTTTTTGTTTACCTTTGATGACCAAATCATCCACGTAGCATTCTACTTGGTTATGGATGAGGTCGTAAAAAATCTTCGTCATTGCGCGCTAATATGTTGGTCCGGTGTTCTTTAGACAGAACGACATCACTGTGCGGCAGAAAATTCTAATCGGTGTTCTGAAGGCTATAAGTGCTACATCCTTAGGAGCCATCTTGATTTGATTATATCCCACGAGCCGTATATCCAACGAGCCATCCATGAAAAAGAAAATTTCATGTGTTGAAGTGATATCTACTATCATTTTTGGTATTCGTAGCAGAAACTCGTCCTTTGGACATGCTTTGTTCAAATCCCTGAAATTTACACAAATACGGATCTGTCCAATTTTATTCTGAACAGGTACAATGTTAGGTACAATGTTAGTCAACCACGTTGGGTATTGTTCTTCTTTTACAAAGTTGGCGTCTATAAATTCTTCACCTCGGCGATGACTTGATATATTTTGAGGCGCATTCTCCTGGGAACCTGTTTTACTGGGGTTATATTCTTATCCACCCTGAGTTTATGGACTGCAACTTCTGTGAAAAATCCTGACATTTCATCATAGCTCCATGTGAAGCAATCTTTGAATTCTATTAATAGTTTGATCAATTATGTAGATTCTTTGTCATTAAGTAGAGAACTTATAAATGTAGGTTGGGGTTGTTCTTCATTCCCGAGGTTAATTTCCTTTAGCTCATCGATAGTTGACTTGATTTCCTCCTCAAATTCTGGCAGAGCATCTTTTATTGGTTGATCATTAGAGTCATCCTCTATATCGAGGCAATCATCTTCTAACTCACTAGTAACAACCATGCAAATATCAGAATCATCGACTGGTTTGAATGTACCAAATCTCATACCCTCTTTTGAGTTGGGAGTTCGACTTTTAACATTCCATAATTTTTTAAAAAGTTAAAATTTATTTTTTGGTATTTATTTTGATAAGTTTCCTGTTGAATTAACTTTTGAATACAAGGCAAAAAGTAACCAAAAGGCAATTCCATTAATTCATTAGGATCATCATCAACATTTCAATGTTTTTCAAGCTCAATAGAGGTAGAAGCACTGTAAAATTTAATCGGCTTTGAACCAACACTACAGACTTCCTTGACCTCTAAACACTCGGCCTTTTGAGAGAAAATCGGAGTAAGGGTCATAGCATTCACGTACTGGTTTATCCGATTATATATTGTTTCATATTCATTCTTCTCTATATCTTCTAGGGATATCTCGTACTAAGGTTTCTTCTGTTTTGCCGTCATTATTTTGTCTTCAAAACTGCCTTCTTTACCAATGTTGATAGGTGTCCCAGTCCGTTCAATGATTAAGTTGACTCTTCCTCGTCCACCTCCCCGGCCTCGACCTCAGATGCGCGAACTAAAAGAACATCCACGAACTCGTTGTAAGAGAGTGGTGGAAGATCGTTGAAGTGTAGTTGAATGGCTTCCTCTCTTTGTGATTTTTCTGAATCTTCAGTTTTTTTATGACAATTTTTTGAGAGGAGACAGTTTTCTTTGGAGGCGCGTAGTAGGCAGCATCTTCATGGATATCAACTTCATGCACTGAAAATAGTTGTAAGTATCCTTTGATGCAATTTTCTTGACCATTTTTGCAGTACTTGATGCATTGGTGTAAGGATGATGGAACCATGCTGTGCTCATGAATCCATGGTCGACCCAGAGGAGCATTAAAAGAGGTCTCAGCGTCGATGATATGAAATTTAGCGGTTGTCACAAGTTCTCCAACTTTCATAAGTAATGTAATTGACACAAGGGCTCTTTCTCCCTTTTGGTTGAATCCTCTTAACATCATTTTATCGTTCGTAAGCTCTTGAGCTTCAATATCCAAATAGGCCAATGTTCATAGGCTCATCAACTTAAGAGAGGCTCCAAGATCTACTAAAACTCTGGACAACACAAATCTTCTGATGTTGACGGAGATGTAGAGTGGACGGTTGTGGTCGGCAGTACTGAGTAGCAAGTCTTCATTTGTGAAGGTTACCTCTGGCTGTTCTTTCAACGAATAAACTTCATCTGAGAATGTGTTGGCCAACTGAGCGCAAATTTCTGGGTCAAGCAAAGCTGTAACCAGAGACTCTTTCATCTCCTTTGACAGGATCAGAGCGTCGTAGATGCTTAATCGCGCCGACAACTTCCTAAGATGAGCTAGCACATTGTTATCTACTTTGTATGATTCTCCGATTTTATCTTGATTAAGTGGTTCTTCCACTGGTGGAGGTGGAGGTATCTCTTCTCAGGTCATTATTTGCTTTCTTTTATTTGTTGGAGTGTTCTTTGTGGTAACACTTTTTCGCTCCTCGCTCCTTAATTTAACTTCCATGATTTCTTCTTCTTGAGCTACCATTGTTGAATCTTCCAGTGCTTCCTCTTTGTCAGAAATATCTAGATTGATGGAAAGCGGTGTACCGTGGTGCTCGAGAATTGGCTCCTCGCTCCCGGTGCTGTCATAAGCGGCATCATCGATGTCTTCTTTCGACTTGACAACGAGTTCATCAGACTCGAGTACGATTTGAGGATTGTTTTGGGATCAATATCAAAGTTAGATTAGTCGTAATCAGTTACGTTATCACTAGAAATAATTAAAATGTAGCTAAAATCACAATCATTATATTCATAAGACCCAGGAGGGACAAAAAGATAATCATACAAAGTCAGAGGTTCGAGAATTTTCTTCCCCGAATCCGAGACAACTAAT
>NW_018165757.1:26142-32250 GCF_001263595.1 Phalaenopsis equestris | reverse complement strand
TACTCCATCCATCTGTTCTAGTATACGGATCAGTTGGGAGATTGGCTCGGCTGAAATCATATTTATGGAACCTTTCTTAGGTTCTTTTAAATATTCTTTCAAGATTTTTATGTTCTCTTCTTAAGAATCTACTCGATCTAGTCCTTAAAGGCTATAGTGTGCCCAAGCAACCGGTTGTATGGGCAATAATTTGGATCATTCTTCTTATCCACCTCTTTGGGCTTCTTCGGATATGGTAGAATGAACTTTGGCTTCTTCATCAGACTTTTGAATATTTTAGGTATAGCTTCATCATTGAAAGAATACACCATTCTACGTCGTTTTGACTAGGACTTTTTCTTGTCCCCTGTTCGAGGTAATCCTTCCTAGAGCGGTCGCTGGTTGGATTGACTACTCTGTTTTTTAGCATACTGTGACAAAGACTGGCGAGGATCTTCTGCATATATCTTTATCATCTGCTTTCCTTTCTCGATGGTCGCTACTACTCCTGATTTATTTTTGAACACACTCGTCTCCTTAGCCTTTTCGTGTGGCTCCATGTGCTTGATTTCTTCTTGAAGACTGTTGGATTTACTGAGTAGTTTCTCGAAGGATTTGATGGTGAGTCCCTTGAGCATGAAATATACTGGTCCATGAATGCCCTTGAGTAGAATTTCAATCACATGATCTTCTTGTAGCAGAGGTTCACATTTCATGCTAAGGTTTCTCCACCTCAAAATATAGTCCACCAAAGTTTTTCTAGGCTTTTATTTTTCCATCATGAGTTCTCCAATAGAAATATGATGTTACGCCCAGCGAATCTTTTCACAAACAGTTGTTCCAACTTGGAAAATGTAAAACGAGTTCATCAGACTCGAGTACGATTTGAGGATTGTTTTAGGAATCGAGATCGCAGTTAGATTGGTCATAATTGATTTCGTCATAATTAAAATGTAGCTAAAATCACAATCATTATATTCATAAGACCCAGGAGGGACAAAAAGATAATCATACAAAGTCAGAGGTTCGAGAATTTTCTTCCCCGAATCCGAGACAACTAATTTGGTAAAGGCGGCCCCTATCCTACCCCCCTTGCTATCAATCTTTGTAGTGATGCTTTTCTTCTACTTCTTTGGCCTTGACAAAGATGGATCTTCTGGTGAAGCCTTCATCTCGGGCTTGGTATGCTGCGGACTCTGAATGGAGGCTTGTCTTGATGCAGACTGGATCTTGTTCATTATTTTCCTGGATGATCTCCTCCAGACCTCACTTCATCCTTCTTCTCTAGTATATGCAGAAGATTATTTTGATGGACCTTGTATTTGATTGAGGACCCTCTTGACTTCATCCCAAGTTTTACTCCATCCATCTGTTCTAGTATAACACGGATTGATTGGGGAGATTGGCTCGGCTGAAATCATATTTATGGAACCTTTCTTAGGTTCTTTTAAATATTCTTTCAAGATTTTTATGTTCTCTTCTTAAGAATCCACTCGAGCTAGTCCTTAAAGACGAAGCATCCCTCTATAGTGTGTCTCAGCAACCTGTGGTATGACAATAATTTGGTTTAATTCTCCTACTCACCTCTTCGAGCTTCTTTGGGTCTGGTAGTCTGAATCTGGTAGTCTGAATGGTAGTCTGAATTTTGGCTTCTTCATCAGACTTTTGAATATTTTAGGTATAGCTTCATCATTGAAAGAATACACCATTCTACGTCGTTTTGACTAGGACTTTTTCTTGTCCCCTGTTCGAGGTAATCCTTCCTAGAGCGGTCGCTGGTTGGATTGACTACTCTGTTTTTTAGCATACTGTGACAAAGACTGGCGAGGATCTTCTGCATATATCTTTATCATCTGCTTTCCTTTCTCGATGGTCGCTACTACTCCTGATTTATTTTTGAACACACTCGTCTCCTTAGCCTTTTCGTGTGGCTCCATGTGCTTGATTTCTTCTTGAAGACTGTTGGATTTACTGAGTAGTTTCTCGAAGGATTTGATGGTGAGTCCCTTGAGCATGAAATATACTGGTCCATGAATGCCCTTGAGTAGAATTTCAATCACATGATCTTCTTGTAGCAGAGGTTCACATTTCATGCTAAGGTTTCTCCACCTCAAAATATAGTCCACCAAAGTTTTTCTAGGCTTTTATTTTTCCATCATGAGTTCTCCAATAGAAATATGATGTTACGCCCAGCGAATCTTTTCACAAACAGCTGTTCCAACTTGGAAAATATATTATCAGACACGTTGGGCAAGTCAGCGTACCAGTCAAAAGCAATTCCTGACAAGCTGCTGATGAACTGCTGGAAGATTAGAGCTTCACTATTCCTCGTGTTGCCAAAACTATGAAGATTAGAGCTTCACTATTCCTCGTGTTGCCACAACTATCTCGGAAATGTGCTACATGTTGTCTGGGATTTCTAGTCCCATCAAATATCTTGAAGTTTGGGGCCACAAAACCCTTGGGGAAAGGCACGGCATCGAATTCCTCTAACTTTAAAATTAATTCACCACCCTTAGATTGGGTTAAGGCGTCCCACACTTGTTCAACCATTTGCTTGATTTCCTTTTCTGGTATAGCACCTGATGGAGAATATTTTCTATGTTGTCCGTCTCTGTTTGCTGAAGCAACCTCTCTTCCTTCATCTGTGATGTGTATGATCTACGACTGATTGATCTCTGGAGAAGCCAATTGTGGCGCTTGTGATTGCCCCTAAATAGTGCCCATGGTGGTCATGACTGCAGCAATTTCTTCTATTATTTTCTCCAATAGGCTGACTTGTTCATCCCTTAGAAGGATAGCCCTACGCAGCTCATCCACGGAGTTCTCTTTGGATTGAGGTTGAGCCTCGCACGGAGATGTGGCAGCTCTTATTTCAATTACATGGACATTCATGGCATCCATGGAATCTTCTTCCAAGTAATCATTGTAATCAAAATTTTCATCATTACTATCGACAAAAACTCTGTGTTCTCGAACTAACTCAGAAATCTTGATTCTGAGCTTCTCAACTTTTTCATCAATTATTGATTCCTTAATTTCTTTAAGATCTGGAGGACCTTGATGGACCTCCTCTTCTTGTTCCTCCATCTCGCTGGCGATTGTTACGACGATGGCAGATATTTCAGACCCTAGCTTCATTCCATATTCTTATCCCGCGGGCTTACCGGACCGTATCAGTGCAGCAATCTTGGGTACCCATACCTTTTTCTTTTTCGATGATGATGTCTCAGGATGGGATATCTTAGTAGAAACATCAGTATGCCGAGGGAAAGTATGCTCCTCGTGGTGTAGACCGGCTACAGCGATAGGTAATCGTCTTGTCTTTGCCTTTGAGATTGTAGGAAAATTTCCATAATGGGTTGCGGGTAAGATTTTTGCACCCAGTCTCGACTTAACCGGTCGATGGCCTGCGGTCCTGGTGGCGGTATAATCAGCAGTAATCACTGTGATATCAACTTTGTTCCCTAAATGGAACCAAACGAGGATGCGAGTAGGTGGCACTCCAGTTGTCTTGTGAAACTGTCTGGCGGACTTGACGTCCTTAAAAATTTCCTTCTTCATGCTCCTTCTTCAGGCGAGGTGAAATTGCATGTCCCACTCGTTTAAGTAACTTACTAACTGAATATCCTTCTTTAGCGTGCACTAACTCGGGTGATAGGAGTGAACTTCTTTCTCTCCTCACCTTGTCCATGAAGTGGTGGTAATGCGGCGGTGATTTTTCAGATACTCTCGTATCCATCGATATCTGTCAGAGGATGGAATCTGCTCCCTTGTAGGAGTGGATAAATTTTCAATAATCCTTCTTCATCTTGATGAGGCTCCTCCTCAACGGGGTTTTCTCAAGAGCCTGAGCGTTGATGGCCCTCTGAACCCTTCTGTTACGGTTCCTTTTCTTGGGTTTGGGTCAGTGGTACAGTCCTTGAGCTTGATCCGATTTCAAACACAGGTGGTGGGATCGTTAATCTCTCAATCTGATCCTCAATAATCATCACTTCTTTCCCCTTAGCAGCAATATGGGTACCAGGTTTGGCGGATGCCGTGACGGCAGTAGTTTTGGCCTTCTTGCAGGCAGGAAAGTCTTGAAGGCAGTTCAGGTTGAACTCTGCAAATGGTTCTTGTATTTCCAGTGTGGCAATCTTCATTACCACAAACGGGGCTTTTCTGAGGATGACCTCGAGATCTTCAAATCTGGCTCCAAATTTGATGGTAGGAGCGAGGTTACGGGCTTTGTGGCTCCTTGTCAGGTTGTAGGAGAGGGTCAGCGTTGGGTAGGTGACAGCGACTTTATATAAGCTTAAAAATAAAAGAATTTGATATTGTTGCTAGAAGATTTAAGTCCCCAGCAATGACGCCAAAAACTTGACAACGGTTATAAATTTGATAAAAATGTCTATAAAATATTCAATAATTGCAGTCACACTTATCAATGTAAGTATATGTATCTCAAGTAATACAGGGCTCTAATGGAGTCCTGGATATCGATCCCACAAGGAGTAATACTAGAGGCTATGAACTAGAATTTAGAAAATTAATACTTAATCACAATAATACAGTTCAAATTGCTTATTTGTCACTAACAGGAAATTGAAATAAATATGTAATTTTAATAAACTCTTAATTAACTAATTCTACTAATAAAGTTTCTAATATGAAGTTCAATATATAAGAAAGCATCCTTCTCCTTGTTAAGAATATAAAGTAAATGGATAAAGTGAATTACTTCAAATTGTACTGTGCCAAATAGGAGCATACCTATTCTTCACCCTTTGGTCCAGGCATCCAGGCATAAAGAACGTGAATAATCCTATGCTTGGTTACTGAATCTGCGGCTCGGCTGGGAGGATACCGGCTCTCACTTCTGAGCTCCCGCATTCCCCTTCCCTGAGAGCTAACATCTAGACTTCAGCGCCCAAACAATAGGACCGAATTGAGGATTTTAGTCTGTCACTCTAAAATCTCCAATTCTATGCCCGATAGTTTTATTTTTCTATTTATTTGCAACCAACTTTCAAAGACTTTGACTTCCCTAAATATTTGATGTAATCTTCACTTTAGCTGTAAAACTCAACATAATTTAACAAATCAATTGGCCATATTGAAAGTAAATTAAGATTGAAGTGAAAATATCATCACAACTTCTTTAACATTCTCATCGCTTAACCAATTCAAATCACCATTTCAGAAAATCTCAAAATAAGGAGAAAGATAAGGAGAAAGACAGTGAAAACAAATCAGAACTCATGGAGAAGATACGAAAAAACTTATAACTTATATATAAAAAGAAAAGTCATACAAACTTCAATAAGTAAATACCACTTATCTCTAATTCCTCCACAAGCAAACTCCTTGAAGTTCCTCTAAATCTCTTCCTTTCTTTACAGCACACAAAATTCCTCTTCGACGCGGCAAGGAGGAAGAAATCTCTCACTTTCCCTCCACTATTACCATCTCTCGAAGAATTCCTCACAATACTAACCCTAAATTAAACTCTCTACAAGCAACAAAAACAAAGCGAACACCACCACGGTGCTCCTCTTTTTCGGCCTAAATATTTCTCTGAAAGTTGTAGAAGAGTTTTCCAAGAGTTGCCTAAGCGTCCTTTAAAAAATTGTCCACATTCAATGCACCTGTTAAGAGAACCCCCGTTCTCGTTGTCGGCGGCCTCGATGGGGCCTTCAGCGGCCTTCTAGAATATTTGATTCTGGACTCTCGGGAAAAATCCGCAGTTGGCACCATTTTGCTTGTAGTCGACACCGTTGGGCTTGTCGTCGGCGCCCTAGTTCAAATCTTCATATTTTGGTCATTTTGCTCCAAATTCCCTCCTTTTAGCATCTTTTTGCTCCAATGACCATAATTCAACATATCTACAACAAAACATCAAAAATACCCTTCTTTAAAGTGCAATATCTTCAATATTAGTATAAAATAGGTATGACAATCTCAACATAGTTTTCTTTGGTCAAAATCCCTCAAACTTAACTATTACTTGTCCTCAAGTAATTTTAGTACTACATAAAAGTTATGATCTATTGTAGTAAAGTTTTAATTCAGAAATACTATAAGTTTGATTTAAATAAATACCATAGTGAGATTTTCAGAAAAAATTCAAGTAATTAAATTAACTCT
>NW_018165757.1:22884-25114 GCF_001263595.1 Phalaenopsis equestris | reverse complement strand
CTAACACATCCACAATACTAAACAAAAAATAATTACAAATATATTAAAATGTAAATAAAAATCACATCACATTACAGTTTTGTACTAATCAAAATCTATTATAACTACACATGCAAATTTCAACTATCACACTAAACATTTATAACAACAATTAAAAATTATCCAATTACAACATAAAAATAAAAATAAAAGTACAAACACACAAACATCTATCTTTATTTCAAAATTACAAAAAATGAAAGTACATCATCTACTATCATATATCAAAGTCCCATACTATATCCTCGTCTCCCTGGTCAGCAGGTGGAATGGGCTGATACTGGGTATAACGGGGGCATTCAGGAAAAGTAACATTAGGCTCACCTCTGTATTTCCGTCCTGAGCTTCGTAGTAAGCTATCTCAATGTTAGAATGCCTCTGTAGGTACTCACTATCATAATCATGTCTACGTTCTAATCTCCCAGTTCTTTCATTTATTTTCTCCATACTCTTCCGCTGCAAGGTTAACTCATTCATTAAATCATTCAGAGTAAGAGAGCTAGAGGAAGGAAGGCCATAACTAGTAGAGGGGATATCTCTACTAGTAGAATGTTCTTCACCCCTACTCCCAGATCTCCATTTTTCATGAGATTCATAAGCCTTCAAATTAGCTTTACTAATGAGTTTCATAGGGTAAACCCATTCTTCATCATCTCCAGCTTCAACTCCAGAAAGTTGGCAAAGTGCATAAATGAGGTTAGGATGTCCCAGACCTCCACTTCATTCACCCTTTGCCGTGGTCAATATATTCTTATAAATAATTCTCTCCACATCTATAGTTTGATTATTCTAAATACAAAAATTCAGAATAGCTTTATATTTTGTTACCTCAATATGGTGATAGGTAGGTAACAGAGTAGAGGAAATAAAATAGTGCCACGCTTTAAGTGGCATTCAACATGGAAGCAGAAAAATTTACCCTTTCTCGTTCCTTTATCTTCCATGTCCCTTTCCCATCAGTGAGAAAGTTGATGAAATCGTTCATTGGGCCTTCCATTGTACTGGATGTTTCATAATTGCAGCTATAGGAGTCTGGGACTTCATAAATAAAGTTAATGCGGGCGGCACTAGACTCAACAGAAAAACCCCTTACTCGAACGGTTCTATCCTCAGAATAGAATGCATTAGCATAAAATTCTTTCACAATCAAAATTCTTTCACAATATTTGCAGAAACCTTATTGGTGGTATAATAGAAGTTTTCCCACCTCCATTCAGTAATAACTAGTTCAATTTCTCCTCCCAGACTCTCAAAAACTCAATCTTGTATACATTTCTTTCCTCAAATACTGAGGTAAATCTCAATTGAGCCTTCGCATTGATGAAGCGAGACTTTGAGCCTTTGCATTGACGAAGCGAGACTCATCGACTTAAGTGGCCTCTTTTGTCGCGGAGCCATGTCAATCTACTCAAAATTATAAAAAATTCCAAAATACACATCAAATACTCAAATAATGGCTTCCAAGAGTGACTCTAAGAGTTCAAATCTAAATTCCATGAATTTCTTCAAAATATTTTCTTAACATTCTCAATTTTTTCAGATCTCCTCAATGTGGAAAAAATTTAAGGTAAGAATCAAATATTTTTAGCTTGGAGTGAAGCTCTTACCTAGAGATGATCAAATCAGGTGTCAAAATCTGGTGTCTAAATGCCTTGAAATCACCCCAAATCCAAGATCTTCAAGCCCTAGATCAAAATTTTTGTTTTTTAAGAGGAAGGGGATGATGAATAGTGGCGGTTAACTGGTCAAAATTGCGTTTAAAAGTGTTTTTCCAAGATCTCACTATTGGCGGGGTGCCATCAGCGAGTTCTATTGAATTAAGTAGCCTAAGTCTCGGGAAAAATCTGTCATCGGCGGCGTCGATGGCGCTGTCGGCGAGATTTTCAAAATTCGTTCAATTTCCAGATTTTTGTGATTTTAATGAATTTCAAGCCTCGACGACATCCGTTTAATCATTCTAAACATAAATTTTAAGTGATTAAATGATGTACTAACCCAAATAAACATTCACAGCACAAAACCTTACAATTATATATAAATTACAAGAGTTACAGTACACGTTACACGACACACATCAGTTTGGTATTTTCTCAACCTCAATACATCAATTCAACGTCGCAATCCAAGCCACAACACTCTAAATGCTGAAAACAAACATCCTATGCTCAATCTCAACTATACTGAGATCTAA
>NW_018165757.1:18309-22645 GCF_001263595.1 Phalaenopsis equestris | reverse complement strand
AAAAATCAGAGATATTGTTAATTGCATTCATAACATTTTGCACCTCTTTCTCCAATTTCTTGATTCTGCGCAGGATCACTAGTGTCTTGTTTGGAACTAAAGGCTAAATAGGAAGTGAATTCTGAGACGATTGATCCACAAAAATTTTTATATCGTTCTCATCTTCATTGGCTGAAGGGTCGGTATGGGAATTCTTCAGTAGATTCCTCCTCTTCAATCATATTAAACTTCCTTCGATATATCCAGAGTGATCAAAATGCTCTTTCATCATCATGTCTAGATGATCGAAAAAATCAGAGATATTGTTAATTGCATTCATAACATTTTGCACCTCTTTCTCCAATTTCTTGATTCTGCGCAGGATCACTAGTGTCTTGTTTGGAACTAAAGGCTAAATAGGAAGTGAATTCTGAGACGATTGATCCACAAAAATTTTTATATCGTTCTCATCTTCATTGGCTGGAAACTTAACAGTTGGGTCTAAAGGCTTCCAAGGTAGAAGTACCTTTTCCCAATTTTCATAAGATACTTGGAACTGACTGCAGAGTAAGAAAATTGTTGAAGGATGTCCAATTCCATAAGTTGATCCATGAATGATCAGGCCCAAAACAGACTTCACAATTATCGATCCAATATCGATCGACAGTCCCATTTGGATGTAGTAATTCATAATAGCACTTTCCTGAGTAACTTTACCGATCCTCATCATCAATAATTTCATCGTTGGTAATAGTTTTGCAGAAATGAAGAAGTGTCAGTGTTTAGAAACAGGGTTTAGAAGTGTCACAGAAAAACTAACATACTCGTTTTCTCTCATTTCCCAGTCTTCAGTCTAGTCCGTCAAATGTTGGTAGATCTCATTCATTAGGTTTCTTGTCGGGATGAAGTTGGAAGACAGGAACATTCTTGATCATATATAACTCATTAATCCATGCACGAGTAAAAGTTGTCCAACTACCTTGTACATAGATGACTCCCTGGTCGATTCCATGTAAATTAGCATAAAACTCCTTCACCACAGGAATGACTATGGCAGTTGTAGTGTAACACAAAACTTCCCATCATCGTCGTACAATCATCTCTTCAATTTCTTTTGAAGGATTATTCAATCCTCGATTCACAAATCCTCTTTCTTTGATTAATCTCCTCTTTGTCAGCACTTTGTTGAAGATGCGCCTTGGAACTAATGAACTTTCTCCAGTTAAACACTCAAAATCTAAGGTATTCAGTTGATTTGGATGCCATAGGGATGAATTTGGTGGAGTTTCAATTCGTTTTTGTAGTAATACAAACTTAAAAACAAAATTTGGAAGTTTATATGGAGTAACTCCCGCCTAAAACTGCCAAAATTTGTCATCTCAAACTCCGAAAATTGTCATCCCGTCGTTCTCTCCGTCAGCAGCGTCGATGTCGCCATCAGCGAGCCTTTAGAATTAATTGCCTGGACTCTCGGGAAAAACCCACCGTCGACGGCCCCCCCGCCGCCGGCGTAAAGCCTGCCGTTGGCGCCCAAGGCAAAAATTTCACAGTTTCGCACTTGTCCGAATGCGTTCTAATTTTCGATATGGATCTAATTTTTATGATGATTTAAGGGTAAATATGAGTAGTAGATTTCAATACTACAACAAACTAACGATAATTTCAAATGAAAACACTTTAATCGCAATAAAAATAAAGATAACTATGGGTTACCTCCTGGGTTACCTCCCATAAAGACATAAAGAGCTTGTTTTAACGTCGTCAGCCCGACCTATTCAGGTATTACTCAAGTTGACTGACCATTAAAATCACTTAAAGTTTGGTGAGTTTGGTGTTTTACCCTCAAAATACGGCTTTAATCTATGTCCATTTACTTTAAATCTATTCCCAGTCTTTTGATCTTCAATTACAACAGCTCCATAAGGATAAACTTGAGTCACAGTAAAGGGTCCTAACCAACAAGACTTCAATTTCTTAGGGAATAACTTCAGCCTTGTATTGTAAAGTAAAAATTCTTGTCTTGGTTTAAAGTTCCTCTGGTTAATCTTCCGATGGTGCCATAAATTTAGTTTCTCCTTATAAATTTTGTCATTATCATAAGATTCATTTCTTAATTCTTCCAATTCATTCATTTGTAACAATCTGTTCTCACTAGCATCTTTCAAATTATAATTGAATTCCTTAATCGCCCAATATGCTTTATGCTCCAATTCTACTGGTTTCTACTGGTTATGCTCCAATTCTACTGGTTAGTGACAAGTCTTTCCAAAAATCAGCCTGTAAGGAGTCATTCCAATAGGAGTTTTATAAGCAAGCCCATAATGTTTTATCCAGTCTAATAGACCAATCTACTCTACTAGGGTTTACAGTCTTCTCAAGTATTTGTTTAATCTCTCTATTAGAAACTTCAGCTAACCCACTAGTTTGAGGGTGATAGGAAGTAGAGATTCTATGAATAATATTAAACTTTTCTGCCAATCTCTAAATGTATTTATTCTTAAAACGGGATCCTCCATCAGTGATAATCACTCTCGGCATTTCGTATATAGTGAAAATATTTTTCATTAAAAATCTTTAAACACTTTTAGCGTCACAATGAGGTAAAGCTTGTGCTTTAATACACTTAGAAACGTAGTCCACTGCAATTAATATATATAAGTTCTAATATGTATAAGTTCCCAGATGAAGGAATAAACGGGACCATGAAATATAATCCCCAAACATCAAAGATCTCAACTTCTAACATGAAATTCAGAGGCATTTCATTTTTTCTAGATATATTGCCCACTCGTTAGCATCGATCACAAGTTTTTTATGTATTTGTAAACATCTCTAAAGAGAGTAGGCCAATAGATTCCAGCTTGTAAAATTTTATAAATAGTTTTATTAATCTCAAAATGTCCTCCAAATTCAAAATCATGACATTTCTGAATGATTAGTTCAATTTCTTCATAAGGTACACATCTTCTCATAATAAGATCCTTACATTATTTATATAAATTAAGTTCATCCCAAAAATATGCTTTCGCATTATGAATGATTTTTCTTTGTAGTTGCAATGTCAGCATAGGTGGCAAAATATTACTTACAATATAATTAACAATATCAACATACCATGGTATTTCCCACTCATTCATATTATAAGGTTATTCATCAGGGAAATTGTCTGTAATTTCATTGTCGGTGTCAGATAATTCATGATATTCTAATCTTGACAAAAGATCAGTAATTTGATTATCAGTTCCCTTTCTATCAATAACCACAAAATCAAATTCTTGAATTAAAAGTAACCATCTAATTAACCTTGGTTTGACATCCTTCTTTTGCATTAGAAATTTAATAGCAGAGTGTTCAACGTGCACAACACATTTAGTCTCAATTAAATAAGATCTAAATTTGTCAAAAGCATACACAATAGTCAGTAACTCTTTTTCAATAACAGTATAGTTAATTGGAGCATCATTAAGAGTTTTACTAACATAGTATATAACTTTAAAAATCTTTTCATACCTTTGTCCAAGAACATATCTAATAGCATAATCACTAGCATCACACATCTTTTCGAATGGTTTCTCTCAGTCAGGTGTAATTATAATAGGGGCTGTGATTAGTTTTTCTTTTAATAACTCAAAGGCATTTAAACAATTACAGTCTGCTTCCATACCATTTTCCAAAATTTTATGCCCTAACACAATTCCTCCTGCAACCATAAATTGACATTTCTCCCAATTTAGAACTAAATTAGTTCTTTCGCATAACTTCAAAACTTTTTCAAGATAATTTAAGCATGTGTCAAATGATGTTCGAAATACAGAGAAATCATCCATAAATACTTCTAATCCATCATCAATTAATTTACTAAATATAAACATCATACATATCTAGAATGTTGTAGGTGCATTACATAATCCAAAAGGCATTCTTCGAAAAGTAAAAGTTCCAAAAGGACTAGTAAATGTTGTCTTTTTTTTATCTTCAGCGATCCTTAGAAGAAATAGGAATTTGCTGGTAGCTAGTATATCCATCTAAAAAACAAAAATGTTTGTGCCCTAGCCAGCCTATCCAACATTTGGTCCAAGAAGGGTAAAGGAAAATGATCGTTCTTTGTGACAGAATTTAATTTTCTATAGTCTATGTAGGTTCTCCATCTAGTGACTTATCTTTTTTGTATTAATTCACTATTATCTCTTTTGCTTCAACAGTCACTCCTCCTTTCTTAAGAACACAATGAATTGGACTTACCCAAGCACTGTCTGAAATAAGATATATAATTCCAGTGTCCAACCATTTTAAAATTTCCTTCTTGACTACTTCTTTTATCTTTAGGTTTAATCTCCTTTGTGGATCAACTCTTGGT
>NW_018165757.1:8173-18209 GCF_001263595.1 Phalaenopsis equestris | reverse complement strand
ATGAAAATCTCAACATATTTTTCTTTGGTCAGTAGGCCATTGCAACAGGCTTGAAAAAAGAAATTTTTGGGGTTAGCTATATGGCCAAGACCTCGTAATTTTTAGTAGAAGCACTGAAAGTAGAGGTTGATTTGTAGACTAGACGGGTCTTAATTTATGGGTATTTTAGAATTTTATCTAAGAAAAATCAAGAAGTGAAAGTTTTAATTAATATAATAAAATTTTAAAGTGCGCAAAGCACAACATGATTTAGTTTAACTTGCAGAATAGCAAATCAAATTTGGAAGGGAGATGTGAAGTATTTTAGGACCAAGTGCGGGACCCATTTAGTGACAAACAGTGCCCAGGTGGAATTAGTCCACCGACACACCTGTTGGGGGTCCGACCCCATATAAAAAAATTTAAAGAATCCTTAATGGCCTTCTAAACTCCTCTGTTCAAAGATGGTTGAACAGCTAATCCAGCCGTACTTTCCTAAGACAGAAATAGGTAAAGTATGCCAATGAAAGAAGGGTAATTTGGTCCAAAAGGGACATGGAAACATTACCGATGTGTAAAGATAATATTTCTTGATTTTTATGGAGAGAAAAGTTTGTTCCCAACGGAATCACCAGAAGCTGTCGACGCTATTTTTGGTTGGAGGAGTTTCCCGTAAGAAGCTGTCGATCAGTGGAATCAAAATCCCGTCGCCCACTTAGGATGGATGTTTTATATTACATATATATTTAGTTTAAAAAAATATGAAATCAAACTGACCCCATATTTTTCATAGTTTAAATGAAAGAGCACTGTACCTCAAATCCTATATCTCTCCCGAAGGATAAACACAAGACTTGAGGATAAGGCTCGATCAAATAAAATAAGGAATATATGACATTCATTTGGTCTGCAAAACCATTGTATTTGTCGACAAGTTCCTCTATTTAATATGGAGAATTAAATAGGGTTTATATTAAGCTGAGTTCGGACATGCTTCTCATAGGGGCAAGCCCCTATAGTTAATTACATCTTAAATGAATAAAGTCTAAGAAAACTCTCGATAAAAATCAGGAAATATTATCTTCAAGGAGTTGTAAAGGGTAGGACTTTCAATGAGATCAGACGTAGAGGTATGAAAGGGGATTGGTTCAAATTTGGAACATTTTGTTGTAGAAGAACTAGGGAATGTCACAGATCCAGAGGAGATCATCGGTGACTTCCCAGTCTACCATATGGTTTGACTTCAGTTTCGAGAAAAATTATTCAAGTGTTTTATCCTGCCAATTTTATTTAATTAAGGCTTACATTCGTATGAACTATCACATAAATAGCCTATAAGATGTGAGGATTTAGGTTGTAACGAACGACAACCTCAGAATTTTAAAATGAGTTAGGGCTTAGATCGTATAACAGAGCTATACAAATGCCTAAAGATAAGGTGAGGAATTACGTTGCATAAGCAAGCAACCTCGAAGTCCTATGGATTTGTTTTTTAAGTTTAACAAAGAGGATTGGTTTAGTTGGGGAAGATAGGTTTTGTTGTTGAAGATGGTCCTGCTGCCCACCATGCTAGCTCCAAGCTCCTTGTCCGTGAGGAGTTTGAGTTTTCTAGTGTGTCGAGTTATGATGTCAAATTAGGTGGCCCTATGGTTGAAGTTCTTTAAATTTTATGGGGGCATGTTAAATTTGATTAGAGTGACACCGATTAGGATCCTACGGTTCCCTCCTTCCGACACCACTATTTTCTATTGGATTCACTTAGTCCAAATGAACTTACTAAACTCAACTTGATGAGTTCCATAATTTCATTTAGACTGTGGGAAGCCTCGTTAGTAACCGTAGGTTACCTCCTCAAAGGAATTCTCGATCATCCAATAGAGACATCTTAATTTAGTTGCAATTGTAGTTTTGTGTGATGTGTGTGATTAAATTCTGAGTTGTTTTATTGTGAATGTTGTGGTGGTGAATTTTATCTTGGTTGATTTTAGTTTTAGTTTTGGTTTTAGTTTTGTGGCTATCCTGATAGTTTTATTTTTCATGCAGGGTGACATCGTTGTTTAGCATGCAAATTTTTGTAAGCATAAAATTACAAGAAAGATAATGTTGAAAACTGTAAAAGCGTACATCGCGAGTCTTCTTGTTCCACCACCTGAAACTCAAAATGCATCTAATGAAGAGCAAGAAAGGTAAAATTTTGGTAATTTTCCTATCCCTAGGTCATATCTTGGTGGGTCCTTAACAGTTTAATTAAGGATGATGTTGTCAAGTAAAATATATTAAGTTTAGTAGATCTCCGAGGTATCCAACAGATCTAGACAAAGAAGCAAATCTAGAGAAAGAAGCAGGTCCGTGCGAAAGAAGCAGGTTCGTGCTACTCTCTCTCTACCTGGTGGAAAATCTCATGTTCTTTAAACTTATTATGTTGCTTAATAATTCATCCTGCAAACACCCTTAGTGCTCAGTGAGCATTGATGTCTCAATTATCTTTAAGAATAGGGTAATTATCACTTGAAATTCAATTTAAGAATTATGTGGGTGAAGACCCTTACAGAGGCAAGTTTAAGAGACTTTGCCAAATTTTGATTTGGGTTTGTAGAGTTTGAAAGATGTTTTAATTTTTAATGGTGTTTACTTTTCTAATTCTTATTTAAATGTAACTTGATTTAGCTTAAGTCACTACTAAGCACTTAAGATTTTGGTGAGTGTCTTAGTTATTCCAAAGGAAATTGACTTATAACTGATGGTGATGATTGATGTTTTTCTTTTGAAATTCATTTGAGCATCAAATTGGGGTATTAAATTAGTAAGTTATTGACACCCAAATTCATACCCCTAAATCTAGGATCATTTAATCGGCTAGACTCCCAAATTTATGTAATTTAAGGAAATTGCAAATTTATCTTTTTTAATTAGGACAAGTGAGGTTGGTTTCTACCAGTCAACCCTTTGTATTTCAAATATCCAAATATTAGAATCAAGGATTTCCCATTTTCCTTTCTGAAATTAGGTCTAAAGAGTAATTAAGGCTAAATTTCCAAAATTATACATTTGCCCCTAAGGCTCCATCACTTCATAATTCATCACATCACTTCATAATTCTCATAATTCATCAAATTTAATCTAAATGACTTTGGAATTTTTATCCTACCTAACTCATGGGTCATCCTATAGACTCGTCCACACTAAAACCCTAAGATCTCAGCCTAGACTCAACCAAATCACTTTGGGTTTCATCCTATAGACTCGTCAAAGACTCGTTAAAGTGAGAGGAACACATCCATACAGTAATCATGTAATTAAATTAAGCCTAATCAAATGGAGAATCAAAATAGGCTCGTGAGGAAGAGGAGATCAATACCTTGGTTTTGAGAAGAGAAGCTTTGATCAGAGGTGCTCGAAAAGTTCATTGGGATCCAAGGAGGCTAGGGATTAAGCCTCTGGTCTTGGTACAAAGCCTAGGTAGGAATTCGACTAAGCCCGATTTCAGGTGTTGGTCTAGAGCTATGTTAGGGGCTCTGTGGAAGGGGAATTTAATGGGGCTTTTCCTTCTCTCACTTTGGTGAAGGTGTGGGTGAGTTTAAGTTGATTTTTGTGGAGGGTAGGAGTGTAATGAGCTCTGTCCTAGTTTTAGGCAGAGATTCAAGCTCAAAATTGGGCTCCGGCAAAGGGATTCAGGGCAATGTGATTCAGGGCAATGGGATTCAGGGCAATGTGGTGGTTGGATTGCATTGAGGAGGTCCAAAAAAGCATTAGGATCAATTTAGGGAAATCTCTCAAAAAAAATTTCAGCCTTACTTCCATGGTCGTGGAGGGGAGCTTTTATAAAAATTAGCTTAAGGCTTGCTACCATGGCGAATTGGGCGGTGAAATGTGATGCCTAGGTGGAGGGCAGAGAGACTCCAACATTTAATTTGGATGAGGTGGCCTCTAGGTTTGAATTGGGTTTAATCCCATGGGGGTGGCTCTCACTTTGGCCATTTTTCAGCCACTAGGCCGGCCGGCCAGCCAAGGGGAGGTGGCTAGGAGCTCAGGGAACCCAAGGGAATATGTCACAGCTATTTAATGTGTTTAAAATTTGTTTTGGAAATAATATCCTAAGCTTAAGAAAATATGAAATGAAATCCCTTAATTTAGGAGACCCTTGGTCCATGACTTAGTTTAGGTGGTTTTAAGAGCTTTTTGCTAGGCACTAGAGTCCAACTAATAGTTGTGGCATCATTAATTTGGTGACTTTGGCATAGTTAGGTCATCTTTAGTTCATGGGTTCAATGTAGGTTCAACTGATCATTAATTTGGTGACTTTGGCATAGTTAGGCCATCTTTAGTTCATGGGTTCAATGTAGGTTCAACTGATCAAAGCTTGGGTTTCGGCTAGTCTATCCATGTCAATTGGCCCAATTGATTGATAAAAATTGTGTAGATGATTGTTATGAAGATTTTTTGTGAAGAATTTAAATGATTTTGAATTCAATTGGAGGGTCAATTAGAAGGATTTTTGAAACTTCTTCAATTTGGGCATGTTGGGCTAGACATGGGTGTAGGTTGGGATAGCCTTGGGCTAAGACCAAATTTAATGATTTAAATGATCAAGGGAGATGTCGTGAAGATTTTTAATGAAGGAATGGAGTGGAAATTTTGGGGCTAAGGCCATCAATTTGATGATATTTTGAGATATGGCCAATTTGGGGAAAATTTGGGGCTTTTTGGACTTAGGTTGAATTCAAATGAAACTGAGGCCTCATCAAGGCCAATTGAAGGTCAAATTTGATTTATGAGAATATTATGAAGGTTTTTCAACAAAAATTGTGGCAAGTTGAGTAGGTCATGGGTTCAATTTGGTGGAACCAAGTCATGGGGCCAAAATTGGGGTTTTGATCTAAATTAAAATTGGGTTCAAATCATGAACCAATTAGGGTTTGATTTGGTTTATATTGGTCATATGAAGAGTTAATTTTAGGTTACATCTGAAATTAGGTTAGATCTGAAATTGGGGTAATTTGAGACAAATTTGATAAACATTTGAAGTGATTTGTGGAAAATATGGGCCTTTAAAAGAAATTTTGGGGGTTTTGGTCAAAGAAGGTCAAATTGGCCAAATTGGATTCAATTGAAGGGTCCAAATGTAGTTGAGGAAAATGACATTAGGAATATGTGGGAGGTTTTGGAAATTTTTGGGATTTTTTAGAATCTTTGGAATTTTGGGGTAAGGAGGGGTGTTTTGGTAATTTGGCAAATTTTGATGATTTTGGGTAGTTTGGGTTTTTTCAAGGTGTTTGAAATGATTTTTGAACCAATTTGGGTATTTTGGGTAAATTTGGGAATTTTGGCCAAATTTGGGGTCCCAAGGGTATCTAGGTAATTTAGGGGAGTTTAGGGGCAAAAGGTTAGGTTGGGTATCTTAGTAGAGTTGGTGTGCCAACCTCCTTCAATATGCCATGGACCAATGGAAACCCCATTTTGGGTCTTCTATGTAGTGGTCTTAGCTAAACCCTAGCTTAGGGCCAGTGGGTTTAGGGGACCACCTACATGAGTATCCCAAAAGTATCAAGGGACAAAAGCCTAGAAGTTTAAGTTTAGGATTGTGAGTGATTGTGGGTGAGAGTGAGTGCCTTAAGCCCTAGACCAACACCCAGGGTCAACCCTAAGGTCCAGCAGTCCTAAGGGGACTCTCCTTGAGCTCTTCTATAATGAACCCACCTACTAGGTGCTAGAGGTTATGACCAATATGTGGAGCTTCAAGTTGAGTAGAGAAGATGGTAGAATTTCTAATGACAAGGGTTCCTTGCCTAGTTTTCTAAGAATAGTCAATAGGAAAGTCCTATGGCTAGACCTTACGCTACTAAAGAGAAAAAACTAAACCTCAACCAAAAGTGAGGTCAACATACACAAGGAGAAAAGTCTCTAAACGGTAATTCTCTTCTCTGTTGAACCAAAACACTCTTCCAAATTTACATTATTTTTAATATTAGTAGGAAAGGTAGAATGGTAAAACTTGATCAGCTTAAAACAAACACCTAGCCTTCCTTGACCTCTAAAATCTTGAACTTTTATCGGTGAATCAGAATAAGGTCAATCCTTGCTTTTCTCTATGTACATGCACATAGTGGTTTATCTGATCATACATCGACTCCTATTCACTTTTCTTTATGTCCTCCATGGAAATCTCAATCTGTGGTTTCTTCTATTTTATCAGCATCATTTCTTCCTCAAACTCATCATCATCAGAGCTTCCTTCCATATCGATGTTGATGGTCGGCTTTGTCCGATCAATAATTATGTTGTTTCTCCATCGTCCACATCCTCAGCCTCGATCTCGGATGTGTGGGCTAAAAGGTCCTCCACCAACACATTAGAAAGGAGTGCCATAAGTTTTTTAAAGAGGAGTTGAATGGTCCCTTCTTAGTGGTTCCTCTACATCTTCAATCTTATCTGGCATTGCATCATGGGAAATGATGGTCTTCTTTAGAAAGGCATAGTAGGCGGCATCTTCAGGGATGCCTACTTCATGAACTGAAAATGGCTACAAATCCATTGATACAATGTTCTTGTCTTTCTTTAAAATACTTGATACACTATTTTAGTGACAATGGAACCAACGGAACCATATTATGCTAGTGCACTCATGGACGACCATGAAAAACATTGAAAGAGGTCTCTAAGTCAATGATATGGAACTTTGCGGTTGTTAGTAGCTCTCTAACATGAAGAGTGTAATCAATCTAAGTGCTCTTTATGCCTTTTGACTAAAACTTTTTAACATCATCTTATAGGTTGTAAGCTCTTAAGCATCAATATCTAAGTATACCAACATCTGTAGAATCATTAAGTTGAGTGAAGCTCCCAGATCTACTAAAACTTTGGACAATGCAAATCTATTGATGTTGAAGGAGATGTAGAGTAGTCGGTAGTACCAAGCAACAAGTCTTCATCAGTGAAGGTTACCCCAGGCTGTTCCTTTAACAAAAAAAGTTCATCCAAGAATATGCTGGCCAATTGAGCTAAGCAAATTTCTAGATTAAGTAAATCTATGACCAGAGACTCCCTCATCTCATTTAATAAGATCTGAGCGTTTTAGATGATTAGTTTGGCTGGAAACCTCTTAAGATGAGCTAGTACGTTATAATCCACTTTATATAAACCTCGAATATTTACTTTGCTAAGTATCTCTTCCATTGGTGGAGGTGAAGGTGGCTCTTCTTGGGTAACTATTTGTTTTCCTTTATCTATTGGAGCCGTTCTTAGGGTTAATACATTTTCTCTCCTAAACTTTATTTCTGTGATCTCTTCTTCTTCTTCTTCTTCTTCTTCTTGTGATGTTGTGGGCAAATTTTTTTGGAGAATCTTCTGTATTGGAGAAATCTAAGTCAATGGTGAATGGTGTTCCTTGGCACTCAAGGACTAGCTCCTCTCTCCCAAAATTGTAGTAACCGGTGTCGTTGATATCTTCTTCGTTTTCATTAACGTGTTCATCAGACATAAGTATGATTTGAGGATCATTTTGAGATTTGAGTATCATTTCAAGAATCCAGATTGGGATTGGATTGGTTATAATCAGTTATGTTACCACTAGAGAGTTAAAACGTAACCAAAATCATAATCATTATATTCAAAAGATTCAAAGGGGCAAAAAAATAGTCATACATGGTTAGGGATTCTAGGAATTTCTCCCTCGAATCCAAGACAACCAATCTAATGGAGGCAACCCTATCCTACCCCTTGCACTATCGGTCTTTAGGATCATGTCCTTCATCTTTAATTGTTGTGCTTTCTCCGGCGAAATCTCCAACTTGGGCTTTGTAGTCTTCATACTGTAGGCGGAGGTCTGTGCTAAAGCAGTCTGAATCTAGTCAAGTATCTTCATGGACAATCTGCTCCAAACTGTGCTCCATCCATCTTCAATTGATTATGACTCTATTGGAGTATTTGGCTCGGCTAAAATCATCTTTACATAACCTCTTTCTAGTTCTTTTAAATGTTCATTTAGGATAGTTAAATATCCTTTTTTGAGATTCCAGTCAAGTAAATCCTTAAAACTAAAATAGCCCTCAATGGTATGCCTAAGCATTTTCTGATATGGGAAAAAATTAGGATGATCCTTCGTATTAGTCTCCTCTTGCTTCTTTAGTTCCAAAAATCAAAATTTGTGTTTCTTCATCAAAGTCTTGAAAATATTTGGAACAACTTCATCCTTGACGGAATGCACCCTATTCATCCACTCTGCAAACGACGGACCCCGCCTACCATCTGTCTTATATGGCCCTCTCTGGAAAGACTATTGACTGGGTTGACCATACTGTTGTACCTGCCGCTGCTGCTGATGAGGCTGACTGTGCTATGACAACTACTGAGAATTTTGGTGAGAATGCATGACCTGGATCTTCATGGGCTGCTTTCCCTTGTCAACAATTGTCATTATTCCAAATTTCTTCTCAAATGCTCTGGCTGCTCTGAACCTGCCAGCCTTTTCATGGGACTCCATGTGCTTGACTCCTTCCTATAGGCTGTTGGCATGAAAGCTACTATTCCATGAATTCTCTTAAGTAGAATCTCAATTGCATGCTATTTTTACAGTTGAAGTTTGTATTTCATGCCTAAGTTTCTCCACCTCAAAATGTAATCTACAAAGGTCTCGTTAAACTTTTGTCTTTCCACTATGATATACCTTATGGTGATGTGATGTTGTGCTCCTACAAATCATTTAATAAATAAGTTATCCAACTCAAAAAAAGTCTTCACTATTCCATTAGGCAACTCGACCTACCAATGAAACAATATCCTTGACAGGCTGTTGACAAACTGAGTGAAAAGCAAGGCTTTATTTCCTTCGGTATTGCAACAACTGGCTCGGAAATGGGCTATATGCTGTTTGGGACATCCAGTTCCATTGAACGCCTTGAAACTTTGTGACAAAAAGCCTATGGGATATGGTACATCATCAAATTCCTTTGGGTAAGGTCTACCCTTTGAACCAGATGCTCTCCCTTTATATTGGGCTAAGGCCTCCCAAACTTATTGTTTGATCATCTTCTTAATATCCTTCTATGGTATTACACTTTGGGTGGAGTCTTTCTTTTGTTGATTGATCTTGATTCTCTTTGTAGGTTTTAATGCGATGTATGTGATTATATGCTTAATTTCTTTAACTATAATTCTTAACTTGTCTCAAAGCCAAAAACATGATCCCAAGCAAAAGCTAGGCAAATTCTTAATTTCAAAGCAAGTTAGAATACAGTTATAATATTTAATATGGGGTACTATGCAAGTATATGTATTGTTATCAAGTAATATAGAACATTTTGACTAAGCCCCAAATATCAAACGAACAGGAAAAAAATAATATGCACTTTATAAAACAAGAGAAATTAGATAACAAAAATCTACTTAGTAAAATATTATTATGTCGGCGCTATTTTTGGTTGGAGAGTTGCCCGTAAGAAGCTGTCGGTCATCGGAATTGAAATCCCGTCGCCTGCTTCAGAAGGACGTTTAAGTTTTGAAAATTATGAAATCAAACTGACCTCATATTTTTATAGTTTAAATGAAAGAGCGCTATACCTCAAATCCTGTATCTATCCCGAAGGATAAACACAAGACTTGAGGATGAGGCTCGATCAAATAAGCTAAGAAATATTTGATATCTGTTTGGTATGCAAAACTATTTTGTTTGCTGATAATTTCCCCTATTTAATATGAAGAATTAAATAGGGTTTATATTAAGCTGGGTTCAGACAAGCTTCCTATAAGCGCAAGCCCCTATAGTTAAGTCACCTAAGAAGACTCTAAAAAAGAATCAGGAAACATTATCTTCAAGGAGTTTCAAAGGGTGGGTATCCTAAGCTATCCAAAGGAGGAAGATTTCAAAGGGTGGGAAACATTATCTTCAAGGAAACATTATCTTTTGGAACATTTTATTGTAGAGTTCAAAGGAGGAAGAACTAGAGGATGTCATGGATCTAGAGGAGAACCACGGTGACTTCCTAAGCTATCCAAATGTTTGGCTTCAGTTTTGAGGAGAAATATTTAGGTGTTTCATCCTACCAATTTTATTAGTTAGGGC
>NW_018165757.1:7267-7971 GCF_001263595.1 Phalaenopsis equestris | reverse complement strand
TTTTGCTGTTGAAGATGGTCGTGCTGCCCACCATGCTAGCTCCAAGCTCCTTGCCGCGACGAGTTTGAGTTTTCTAGTTTATCAAGTTATGATGTCAAATCAGGTGGTCTTATGATTGTAGTTCTTTAAAATTTATGGGGGAAGGTTAAAGTTGATTAGAGTGGCACTGGTTAGGATCCTACGGTTCCCTCATTCCAGTACCACTATTTTCTATTGGATTCACTTAGTCCAAATAAATTTACTAAACTCAACTTAATGAGTTCCGTAATCTCATTTAGACCGTAGGAAGACTCGTTAGCAACCGTAGGTTACCTCTTCCGAGGGATTCCCGATCATCTTACAGAGATATCTTAATTTAGTTGTGATTGTAGTTTTGTGCGATGTTTGTGATTAAATTTTAATTTGTGTTGTGGTTTGAATGTTGTGGCGGTGAATTTTATCTAGGTTGATTTTAGTTTTGGTTCAAGTTCAATTTGTTGATCAAAATTGTGTGTATGATTGTCATGAGAGATTTAGAAAAGATTTGGATTGATTGTGAGTGCAAGTGTGTACCTTAAGCCCTAGACCAACACCCGGGGTGAACCCTAAGGTCCAGCAGTCCTAAGGGGACTCTCCTCGAGCTCCCTCATAATGACCCCACCTACTAAGTGCTGGAGGTTAGGACCAATATGTGGAACTTCAAGTTGAGTAAAGAGGAGTGTAGA
>NW_018165757.1:1799-7191 GCF_001263595.1 Phalaenopsis equestris | reverse complement strand
ACTAAACCTCAATAAAAAGTGAGGTCAACAAATGAACCCCCATTAGGTGTCGTGTGTTGGGCAAGCAGACCACGTGTATTGGAGTTGACCGATGAGATAAAAAAAAACTAATACAAACTTCTAAGTTAACAAACCCGAAAGTATGTGTAGGGTTGTGTGTAGGGTTGTGTATTTGATATGTTTCTGCTGGAGATTTAGTAAGTGATCGTCTGATTGAAATCAAAGAGTAGGGACTCTCGCTGGGGACCGTAGAGTGAATTTTGAGTTATGAAATTTCAGGTATTTATAAAGGGTGGGAATCAGTATGTAAGTGCTGACCCCGATGTGGGAATTGAAATTTGGGTATCAATCCCGAAATAAGAATTAGATGTCATAATCCATTTAAGGTGGTCTTAAAACTGCTGTCTTCACAAGATGAGAATAGGATGCCTTGAATTAATAGAAGGGCTTTTTCCCTCAACCTCAAGAATATCGTTGAATTTGATTCGAAAGATTCCAAGAAGAGGGGTTCCTAAAGCAACGCAGAATCAGATATAAAATCCTCAACCTCTGGAATATTGTAGGATTTGATTTGGAAGATTGCAATAGGAGGAGCTCCTAAAGCAATGCGGTATCGGATGTGAAATCCTTTATCTCTAGAATTTGATTTGAAAGATTATAATAGGAAGAGCTCCTAAAGCAACGCGGAATTGGATGTAGAATCCTCAACCTCTAGATTTTATTTAAAAGATTGCAATAGGATGAGCTCCTAAAGCGACGCGGTATCGAATGTAGAATTTTCAAACTCTAGATTTGATTTAAAAGATTTCAATAGGATGAGAACCTACAGCAACGCAGTATGGGATGTAAAATCCTCAACCTCTAGATTTGATTTGAAAGATTGCAATAGGATAAGAATATAAAGCAACGCGGAATCGGATGTAGAATCTTTAACCTCTATATTTGATTTGAAAGATTGCAATAGGATGAGAACCTAAAGCAACACGATATCAGATGTAAAATTCTCAACCTCATGATTTGATTTGAAATATTGCAATAGGATGAGCTCCTAAAGCAACGCGAAATCGGATGTAGAATCCTCAACCTCTACATTTGATTTGAAACAATGCAATAGGATGAGAACCTACAGTAACGCGGAATCAGATGTAGAAACCTCAACCTCTATATTTGATATGAAGGATTGTAATAGGATGAGAAACAAAAGCAACACGGTATCAAATGTAACATCCTCAACCTCTAGATTTGATTTGAAAGATTGCAATAGGATGAGCTCCTAAAGCAACACGATATCAGATGTAAAATTCTCAACCTCATGATTTGATTTGAAATATTGCAATAGGATGAGCTCCTAAAGCAACGCGAAATCGGATGTAGAATCCTCAACCTCTACATTTGATTTGAAACAATGCAATAGGATGAGAACCTACAGTAACGCGGAATCAGATGTAGAAACCTCAACCTCTATATTTGATATGAAGGATTGTAATAGGATGAGAAACAAAAGCAACAAGGAATCGAGTGTAGAGTCCTCAACCTCTAGATTTGATTTGAAAGATTGCAATAGGATGAGCTCCTAAAGCAATGCGGTATCAGATGTAAATTATTCAACATCTAGATTTGATTTGAAAGTTTACAATATGATGAGAACCTAAAGCAACACGAAATCAGATGTAGAATCCTCAACGTCTAGATTTGATTTGAATGATTGCGATAGGATAAGCTCCAAAAGCAGCACGGTATCGGATGTGAAATCCTCAACCTATAGATTTGATTTGAAAGATTACAATAGGATGATAACCTAAAGCAACGCGGAATCGGATGTTGAATCCTTAACCTCTAGATTTAATTTGAAAGATTGCGATAGGATAAGCTCCTAAAGCAATACGGTATCAAATGTGAAATCCTCAACCTCTAAAATATCGGGTGAATCGTTATTAAGCAATGTAGAATCAGATGTGAAATCCTCATCCTCTAAAATATCGGGTGAATCATTGCTAAGCAATGCAGGATCAAATATGAAATCTTCATTCTCTAAAAGATTACGTGAATCATTGCTAAGCAATGCAGAATCAGATGTCAAATCCTCATCCCCTAAAATATCGCATTTCAAATTCGTGTGAAACTAGTAAAATTTGCGAAGATTGACATTGGTGAGGAAAAATTATAAAACTTTGTGAGATTTTGTGCAAAATGTGAAATTCCACGGGGATGTGAAGAAATTGGAGTAGACCAAGGTAGTTGCACTACGCAAGCAAAGAATAAGAAACCTCAAACTCAAGAAATTTATCATTTTCTTTTCTTTTTGTTAGGATTTGGACCCATTTTCAGACAAGCATGACATCTGAGCTCAAGCATGACATCTAAGCTTCTAGGAATGATTCTTTGTCTCTGAAACATTGCAAGGCACAGTACTTCTTGAAGTATCGTCCACTGACAAATGACAAGTGTAGAAAATAGTCCATCCTTAATGTACCATCAGAACTATATTCTATATTCTTTCAAGTACACAAACACAAAACAGATGCGTTATTTTTACGGATACCACGGTTGAAGAGGCCGAAAGTTTGTAGCTTCTTTTGTTGCAGTCATCATTTGATTTGTTGCAGATTCTATAAAGGTTTTTGAAGTTGTCTTTGAGAAATCTTTCTAACATTCTTCGAGTTGAAGTTGGAGTTGTATTTGTTGGACATTGAAGGATATGACTTCAAGTTTGAATTTTCATTAACTACTAATATCATCATCATTTCTTTAACTCTTTCTTTCTGAGCCTAAGCAAATTTTAGAATTTTAGTCGAGTGATCAAAATATTTTTTGTTTTCTAAAGATATTTTTGAGTTAATTAATAACTAACCAAAAGACTCAAGATCGTTGAACTTTTTCTTGAATATAATATCAGAAGAATTTTCTTAAGAGAGCATTTTAAGTTTCATTAATTAGGGGAAACTCAGACACTAATTTTTTATTATACGTCCACCTCAAGCTTCTTCTCAGAGAGACTTTTCTTTTGCTTGATTTTTTTTTTCTTGCTTCAAACTTTGCACATAATTCTTTTTTTTTCTCTCTTTTTTTTTCTTTCCCCATGTTTTGTTGAGAATTACTATATCTGGTAGAGCATGACTTAAAGATTTTGAATGTCTTAATTCAAACACCAATTTTTGATTATAAGCTCACCTCAAGCTTCTCTCAAGCTTTCACCTCAAGCTTCTTCTCGGGGAATTTTCACACAATACTTTTTTTGCTCCCTTTTTTTTCTGAGAATTACTATATATGATGGAACATACTCTTTTAATAATTTTGAATGTCCAAATTCCCCTGACTAATAATCATCAAATGTTTCTTAAGACGAATTCTGGGATATTATAACTCGTTTGAAAGTGAGGACCCAGTCACGTGGCAGGAAATTAAAAGGCTCGTGATATCCCGAGTCAAGTACTCATATTTCAACCACACTATCTTATTTGGAAATCAACTTAGGACCCAATCCGAATTCCTTAAATTGGATGACTCAGTTATTAGGGCATCAATTTTATTCTCCCCTGAAGTCATAGTCTTATCAAAACATCCAAATTTTCTTTCGAGGTGATCAGTTATTTCAAATATTGCACAATCCTGAACAACAACAAACCTTTTCCTTTCATTAATTCTGATGGGAGGGATGGGATAGACTAACATTGATCCTGCTAATTTCCCATTTAAACAAAAATAGTAATACAATAGTAGCTAAGAGGCATTTCATTCGTTGGCAGTTGCGTAGGAATAGGTTAGAAAAAAACAGATCGACCAAAATCATTTTGATATAACCTCTTTTAGATTCCTTTCAAATATAATTTTGGGATCGTTACGTCCCCATTCTTGAACTTCTCCTCAAGCAAGGCTTTGAAACTGCCCACTCTTCTATGGTGTGTCCAACGAACCTGCGGAACGGGAAATATCTCAGATGTCCTTTCTTTTTGGCCTCGTCGGGCTTCTTTGGCTTTGATAACCTGAACTTGGGATTCTTAATCAGACTGTGGAACATCTTTTTTGTTGCTTCATCTTTAAGAGAATATATCCCATTTGATCGAGTGTTCATGATTGGAACTTGTCTTTCATATGTGTGGTAAGGTCTTTGTTGAGATGATTGTTGAATATTCTAACGAGGATGTTGGAAGGTTTATTGATGTTGTTCTATTTGTATTTGCAATTGTCATTTTCCCCTGCTAACCACAGTAACTTTCCCAGATTTCTTCTCGAACATCTTTGTTATCCTGGACTTCTCGACCTTCTCATGAGAATCCATATGCTTGACTTCTTCTTGCAGATTGCTAGCTTTGCTGAGTAACCTCTCGAAAGATTTGATAGTGAGTCCCTTAAGCATGAAAGCTATCGGTCCAGAGATGCTTTTGAATAAAATCTCAATTGCATGTTGTTCCTATAGTTGAGGCTCACACTTCATGCTAAGATTTCTCTACCTCAAAATATAATCTACTAGAGTCTCGTTAGGCTTTTGTTTTTCTACCACGAGATCTCCAATAGAAATATGATGCTGCACTCTAGCAAATCTTTTAACAAATAATAGTTCTAACTCATTGAATGTCTTCACCGATCTGTTGAGCAACTCAGCATACTAATCGAAAGAAACTCCTGACATGTTGCTGATGAACTATCGACAGAGTAAAGCTTTGTTATTTCTTGTATTGCCACAACTGGCTCGGAAATGTGCTATGTGTTGTCTGGAATTTCTAGTCCCGTCAAATAGCTTAATGTTTGGTTACACAAAACCCTTGGGGGTAGGTTACGACATCAAACTCCACCGAGTAGGGTCTACGCTTTAAAATAAATGCACCGCCCTTAGACTGGGTTAATGTCTCCCGAACTTGTTCAACCATTTGTTTAAATTCATTTTCTGGTATGACACTTTGGACAAAGTATTTCTCCGGTTGTTCATCAGAGCTGAATTCTTTTCTTTCATTTGCAACATGAATGGTTTCGGGTTGGTTTATTTCTGGAAGTGTCATCTGCGGTGATTGTGACTATCTTTGCATTGCAATCACGGTGGTCTTCAATACTTTGATTTTACTTTCAAGACGATTAATCTATTATTCCCTTTCTTGGGTGGCCCCTTGCCTCTCATCCGTGGCGTTCTCCACAACAGAAGATGGAGTGTCACTTTCGGCGCAATTTCGGGGGTTTGTGGAGAGTTGCCCGTGAGAAGCTGTCGGTCGCTGCAATTGAAATCCCATCGCCCGCTTCGGAAGGACGTTGAAGTATGAAATCAAACTGACCCCATGTTTTTAATAGTTTAGAATGAAAGAGCACTATACCTCAAATCCTGTATCTATCCCAAAGGATAAACACAAGACTTGAGGATGAGGCTTGATCAAATAAACTAAGGAAAGTATGACGTTCGTTT
>NW_018165757.1:0-622 GCF_001263595.1 Phalaenopsis equestris | reverse complement strand
GACATCTTTGTTTAGCATGCAAATTTGCAGGTATAAAAGTACAGTACGAAAGTACAAGAAGGACAACGCTGAAAACTGTAAAAGTGTACCTGGCGAGTCTTCTCGTTCCACCTCCTGAAACTTAAAATGCATGTTAAGACAGTTTATGAAGAGCAGAAAAAGTAAGTTCTGGTGGTTTTCCTAACCCTATGTCATATTTTGGTGAGTCCTTAATAGTTTAATTAAGGATTATTTCATTAAGCGAAGAATATTAAGTTTAATAGGCCTCTGAGGTATCCAACAAGTTAGGAGAGGGAAGCAGGTCCATGCCTCCCTCTCATCAACTAGTGAAAAGCCTCGAGTCCATTTAAACTTATAATGTTGCTTAATGGTTTGAATACTTCTAATGCTCAGTGAACATTGATGTCTCAATTATCCCTAAGAAAGAGGTAATTGTCACTTGTGATTTAATTTGAAAATTATGTGGGTGAAGACCCTTAATAAGGCAAACTAGTGTAATTTGAACACTTAGCCAAATTTTTAATCCTAATTGGGCTTAGTGGTGTTTCAAGGATGTTTGATTTAATCAGGTTTATTTCTCTAATCCGTGTTTAATTAATTTTTTATTTAGCCTAAGTCACCA
>NW_018165756.1:88916-89218 GCF_001263595.1 Phalaenopsis equestris | reverse complement strand
AATTTAGGATTTGGGGCGGTGTAGGTGGAGATTGGGATTTGTTCTGGTTTCGGGCAAGAGTTTGAGCTCAAAATTGGCTTTCTGTGGTGGAATTGAGAGGGGGAAATGAATTGGGATGTGCTAAGGGTCCCTCGGAGAAGCTCAACAGGGAGTTTGGGAGGCCTCAGTAAGAAAATTTTTACCACACCCTCCATGGCCGTGAGGGCTGGTTTTTATAGAAAATGGCCAAAGGGGAGCTTAGCTGGCCATTTGAGAGCTTAGCCCCACTGCTTAGGTGTCAAGCAGAGGGGTCCTTAGCTCAA
>NW_018165756.1:59352-87404 GCF_001263595.1 Phalaenopsis equestris | reverse complement strand
TAGAGGTTAAGATCAATATGTGAAACTTCAAGTTGAGTAAAGAGAAGAGTTTTGAATTTCTAATGGTGGGGTACCTCTTCTAATTTTCTAAGTCTAGTCAATAGGAAAGTCCTATGGCTAGACCTAGGCTTACTAAAGAAGTTTTCTAGACCTCAACCAAAAGTGAGGTCAACAATTATGTTAATTTATGTCCAAGTTGGGTTGAACTTAAGGGTTTAGGTTGAGTTAGGTTCAAGTTGGTTTGAACCTGAAGGTTTGATTTGAGTGAGGTTCAAGTTGGTTTGAATCCAGGGGTTTGTGTTAAGTTAGGCTCAAGTTAGGTTGAACGTAAGGGTTTGGGTTGACTTAATCCTAATGTGATTAAGGGTTTAGGTCTAACTATGTATAATTAAGTCTAATTGTGGTTTGCACTTAATTATGTTTTGTTGAGTTAAACTTAATATGATTAAGGTCAAACTAAGTTTAATTAAGTGTAACTGTGGTTTAGACTTAATTAGGGTTTTGTTGAGTTAAACCTTATGTGGTTAAGGTTTAACTATTTTTAATTAAGTCTAACTTTGGTTTAGAGTTAATTAGGGTTTTGTTGGATAAAACCAAATATGGATAAGGTTTAACTAGGTTTAACTAAGTCTAACTTTCGTTTAGACTTATTTAGGGTTTTGTTGTGTTAAATCTAATGTTGTTAAGGTTTAATTAAGTTTAACTCTGGTTTAGACTTAATTAAGTTTTATTAAGTTAAACTTAATCTCGTTAAGCAGTAATTAGGTTTAATTAAGTGTAATTGTTGTTTAGACTTAAGTAGGATTTGTTGAGTTAAACAAAATGTGATTAAGGTTTAACTAGGTTTAATTAAGTTTAATTGTGGTTTAGAGTTAATTAGGGTTATGTTAAGTTAAACCTAATGTGATTAAGGTTTAACTAGGTTTAATTAAATTTAAATGTGGTTTAGACTTAATTAGGGTTCATGATATGTGGGTTCATCTAAACTGATCCTAGGTGGCTTTGTTTCATTGACCATATTTTCATATTAAGTCTAAGTTGTTTACACTTAGGTGTCATATCATTTTAACTTTGAGTCTATGGGATTAGACTCAGTGGTTATACGATATAATAGTTATACGAGATAAGTGGACCCTAGATAAGTTAGGGTTTGAACTCACCTATGATCCAAGTTGGGACTTAGATCTAAAGGTTAAGGTTTGATTAGCCTTAATGTCCAAGCCTAAGGAAATTTAGGTTTAAAAATTTACTTTTGAATTTTACAATTTTAACCCTTCAGATAAAAATGCCATTTTAAATTTCTCAATGGTTAGAAGTTGTCATTTTGGAGTTTAAAAATGTCACTCTAAATTTTCGAACCCTTTCCAATTTTATTTTTTTATTTCTTAAATTTTTATAAATATTTTTAAGAATTATTGCAAATTTTGATAGAAACTACAAAATTGGCTGCAAGGGAATTTTTCTAGCTTTGAAAAAATCAAGAGACGTTCCTAAAGGCTTAAAGATCAAACCCTAAAATTCTTAGAGTTTTGGCTTAAAGATCAATTCCTAAAATTTTCAAAATTTTTGAAATGATAAATAATTTTTAATGATTAAATTACTCCAGAGAGTAATTAACTAATTAAATTTTGATTCAATATCCATAATATGCTCAGTATTTTTATCTTATTTTTTTACTCTAGGTCAATATATGATTTTGTGAAGTTTTCTGTATTTAATTAAATAGGAAAATTCATATTTTCCTATTTAAATTGTTAACCTAAGGATTAAAAATAATTTAAGTCCAACGTAGGAAGGACATAAACTATTTTTAGGTTCAATGTAGGTAGAACCTAAAGTTTTAAAATTGTTTAAGTCCTATGTAGGTAGGACTTAAGATGTTTTAGGTTTAATGTAAGTAGAAACCAAAGACTAAAATAATTTAAGTCCAATATAGGTGGGACTTAAAATCAATTGAGATCCAATGTGATTGGGATCTAAAACTGGTTTAGGTTCAACATTGAACCTAAGATAGTCTTAAGTCTAAAATGGTTAGGACTTAGAGTTGGGTCGATTTAAGTTCAATGTAGGTTGAACTTAAAGTCTTGAGTTGAACCTAAGAGTAAGTTAAGTTCAATTTGGGTTGAATTTGGAGGTTTGATTTGAGTTAGGTTCAAGTTGGTTTGAACCTAAGGGTTTATATTAACTTAAGTCCAAGTTGGGTTGAAATTATGGTTTTAGGTTTAGTTAGGTTCAAGTTGGTTTGAGCCTGAAGGTTTGATTTGAGTTAGGTTCAAGTTGGTTTGAACCTAAGGGTTTATGTTAATTTATGTCCAAATTGGGTTGAACTTGAAGGTTTGATTTGAGTTAGGTTCAAGTTGGTTTGAACCTGAAGGTTTGATTTGAGTTAGGTTCAAGTTGGTTTGAATCTTGGGGTTCATGTTAACTTAAGTTCAAATTAAGTTCAAGCTAAGGGTTTGAGTTTACTTAAACCTAGTGTGATTAAGGTCTAACTAGATATAATTAAGTCTAACTGTGGTTTACACTTAATTATGTTTTGTTGAGTTAAACTTAATGTGGTTAAGGTCAAACTAGGTTTAATTAAGTGTAACTGTGGTTTAGACTTAATTAGGATTTTTGAGTTAAACTTATTGTGGTTAAGGTTTAAATAGGTTCAATTAAGTCTAATTGTGGTTTGACTTAACTAGATTTTTGTTGATTTAAACCTAATGTGGTTATGGTTTAAGTAGGTCTAATTAAGTCTAACATTTGTTTAGACTTAATTAGGGTTTTGTTGAGTTCAACCTAATGTGGTTAAGGTTTAACCAGGTTTAATTTAGTCTAATTCTTGTTTAGACTTAATTAGGTTTTATTAAATTATACCTAATCTGGTTAAGGTTTAAATAGGTTTGTTTAAGTCTAATTATTGTTTAAACTTAAGTAGGATTTGTTGAGTTAAATCTAATGTGATTAAGGTCTAACTAAGTTTAATTAAGTATAATTGTGGTTTAAACTTAATTAAGGTTCATGATATATGGGTTCATCTAAGCTGATCCTAAATGGCTTTGTTTTGTTGACCTTAGTTTTAGTGTAAGTCTAAGTTGTGTAGACTTAGGTGTCATATCATTTTAACTTCAAGTCTATGGGATTAAACTCAATAGTTAGAGATAAGTGGGCCTTAAATAGGTTAGGGTTTGGACTCACCTATGATCCAAGCCGCGACTTAGATCTAAAGGTTAAGGTTTGGTCAGCCTTATGTGTCACTAAAGATTAATGTCAAACCCTAAGGAAATTCAGGGTTAAAAATGTAATTTTGAATTTTACAACTTTAACACTATAGATAGAAATGTCATTTTAAATTTCTCAAAGTTTAAAAGTTATTATTTTAGAGTTTAAAAATGACACTCTAAATTTTATAACCATTTCGAATTTGAATTTCTAATTTCTTAAATTTTTATAATTATTTCTAGGAATTATTACAAAAATTTGATAGAAATTACAAAATTGGGTCCGAAGGAGTTTTTCTAGCCTTGGAAAAAAGCAGGAGACGTTCCTAAAGGCTTAAAGATCAATTCCTAAAATTTTCAAAATTTTTGAAATGATAAATAATTTTTAATGATTAAATTACTCCAGAGAGTAATTAATTAATTAAATTTTGATTCAATATCCATAATACGCTCCTCATTTTTCTAAATCCAGAGGTATTTTTATCTTATTTTTATGATTTTTCTAAGTCAAGATATGATTATTTTGAATTTTTTTATATTTAATTAAATAAAAAAATTCAGATTTTCCTATTTAAGTGACGCGACACCAACTCATTCAGAGGATTTATCAAAATCCTACGTGGTGCACTCTGGTTGAGAAAGTTTCACACGTAGAGGACCATGTGGCTCGTATGGTGTTGTATTGACCAGGGTTGTCCAAGATGGTCAAATATATCACATGGTGTTGTATTGACCATATGGTAATCATTTAGGTCAATGCATGAACGAATTCTCAATGTGGTGACCATAAGGTTCAAAATTGACCAATTTTTTGTCAATGGTGTCTATGTTGACTAAATGGTCTGGTTTGACTAATCTGGTATTTTGGATTAACCAAGTAGTCTAATTTGACTAATTTAGGGTTAGGATTGATCCACTGGTCCAAGTTGACCAAAGTTAACCATTGTAGCCAAAGTGGACTAGTTTGACCAAAGTTGACCAGTTGGGTCAAAGTTGACCAATCGGGTCAATTGGGTGTTAGTATTGACCTTAAAGTCAATGCAATGACCATTAGGTCAAAGTTTAACCAGATTAGGGTTTGTCATTGTTGATCTGATCATTTTAGGGTATAATCATGGTTGAAGCCCAAAAGGGGTCTTTTGAGAGTTAATTTACGTTTTAGGGTTTTGGGGACCCTATATAAGTTCAAAGGGGTCAATGTTGGTAGGCCCTTTGTATTAATGATCATGATGATCATTCTCAGGTCTTTATGGATTGTTTGGGAATCCTAAGCCAGAGGGTTACTCAAGACATGTCAGATCTATGAGTGTCATTTTAGGTACCTCACAAAAGTAATGTCAACAGTAGAAGAACAAGAAGTAGAACACTAAGAAGTGGGAAGGAGAAGTAGAAGAACAAGAAGTAGAACAAGAATTAAAAAATGAAGAAGAGAAGAGGCGAAGTGAGGAACCAACAATCTAAGGGAGAAGAGGTGAGTTCCTTCTATATAAATGTTCTATATAAAGGAGACGAAGGGACTTATATAAGAGGTAGACAAGGTGGTGGCTGATGGTGTGAGCAATTGGCGCATCAATATCAAGCAAGAGTAGTTTGGAGCGTGTATATTATGATTGTGGCCCCCCCCCCCCCCCCCAGCATATTTATGCTGCTCTCTAAGGTGAAGTAGCATGGTTATCTCTAAAGGTGGCGTGAACTTGAAGATTGACATCATTAAATTTTGATAGAACCTAAGGTATGAGGATGATTAAGGTTCAATATAGGTTGAACCTAGATTATTAAATCCAATGTACATAGGACTTAAATTGTTTTAGGTTCAATGTAAGTAGAACCTAAGGATTAAAAAAATGTTTTAAGTCCAACGTAGGTAAGACTTAAGTTTGTTTTAGGTTCAATGTAGGTAGAACATAATGATTAAAAATAATTTAAGTCCAAGGTAGGTAGGACTTAAGACGTTTTAGGTTCAATGTAGGTAGAACCTAATGATTTCAGTGCAATGTAGGCATGACTTAAATTATTTTTAGGTTCAATGTAGAAAGAACCTAATGAGTTAAGTCCAATGTAGGCAAGACTTAAACTATTTTTAGGTCCAACATAGGTAGAACCTAAGGATTTAAAATGGTTTAAGTCCAATGTAGATAGGAAATGTAGATAGGACTTGATAGGACTTAAGATGTTTTAGGTTCAATATATGTAGAACCTAAGGTTTTAAAATGGTTTAAGTCCTATGTAGGTAGGACATAAGATGTTTTCGATTTAATGTAGGTAGAACCTAAAGATTAAAACAGTTTCAGTCCAATATATGTAGGACTTAAGATGTTTTAAGTTCAACATGGATTGAACTTAAGGTTTGAAATGATTTTAAGTCCAATATAGATAGGACTTAAACTCAGTTGAGATTCAATGTGATTGGGATCTAAGACTTATTTAGGTTAAATATTGAACCTAAGATAGTCTTAAGTCTAATATGGTAAGGACTTAGAGTTGGGTCGATTTAAGTTCAATGTAGGTTGAACTTAAAGTCTTGAGTTGAACCTAAGAGTAGGTTAAGTTCAAGTTGGGTTGAATCTGGAGGTTTAATTTGAGTTAGGTTCAAGTTTGTTTGAACCTAAGGGTTGATGCTAACTTAAGTCCAAGTTGGGTTGAACTTAAGGTTTTAGGTTGAGTTAGTTTCAAGTTTCTTTGAACCTGAAGTTTTGACTTGAGTTAGGTTCAAGTTGGTTTGAATCAAAGGTTATGTTAATTTATGTCCAAGTTGGGTTGAACTTAAGGGTTTAGGTTGAGTTAGGTTCAAGTTGGTTTGAACCTGAAGGTTTGATTTAAGTGAGGTTCAAGTTGGTTTGAATCCAGGGGTTTGTGTTAAGTAGGCTCAAGTTAGGTTGAACGTAAGGGTTTGAGTTGACTTAATCCTAATGTGATTAAGGTCTAACTATGTATAATTAAGTCTAATTGTGGTTTGCACTTAATTATGTTTTGTTGAGTTAAACTTAATATGATTAAGGTCAAACTAAGTTTAATTAAGTGTAACTGTGGTTTAGACTTAATTAGGGTTTTATTGAGTTAAACCTTATGTGGTTAAGGTTTAACTATGTTTAATTAAGTCTAACTGTGGTTTAGAGTTAATTAGGGTTTTGTTGGATTAAACCTAATATGGATAAGGTTTAACTAGGTTTAACTAAGTCTAACTTTCGTTTAGACTTATTTAGGGTTTTGTTGTGTTAAATCTAATGTTGTTAAGGTTTAATTAAGTTTAACTCTGGTTTAGACTTAATTAAGTTTTATTAAGTTAAACTTAATCTCGTTAAGCAGTAATTAGGTTTAATTAAGTGTAATTGTTGTTTAGACTTAAGTAGGATTTGTTGAGTTAAACAAAATGTGATTAAGGTTTAACTAGGTTTAATTAAGTTTAATTGTGCTTTAGACTTCATTAGGTTTTTGTTGATTTAAACCTAATGTGGTTAAGGTTTAACCAGGTTTAACTTTGTCTAACTTTGGTTTAGACTTCTTTAGGGTTTTGTTGAGTTATACCTAATGTGGTTAAAGTTTAATTAGGTTTAATTAAATCTAACTCTGGTTTAGACTTAATTAGATTTTTTTGAGTTAAACCTAATCTCGTTATGGTTTAATTAGGTTCGATTAAGTCTAATTGTTGTTTAGACTTAAGTACGATTTGTTGAGTCAAACCTAATGTGATTAAGGTCTAACTAGGTTTAATTAAGTCTAATTGTGGTTTAGACTTAATTAGGGTTTTGTTAAGTTAAACCTAATGTGTTAAAGGTTTAACTAAGTTTAATTAAGCTTAACTGCGGTTTAGATTTAATTAGGGTTCATGATATACAAGTTCATCTAAACTGATCCTTGGTCGCTTTGATTTGTTGACCTTAGTTTCAGAGTAACTCTAAGTTGTTTAAACTTAGGTGTCATATCATTTGAACTTTGAGTCTATGGGATTAGACTCAATAGGTAGAGGAGATAAGTGGACCCTAGATAAGTTAGGGTCTTGACTCACCTATGATCCAAGCTGGGACTTAGATCTAAAGGTTAAGGTTTGGTTAGCCTTATGTGTCACTAAGGATTAATGTCCAAGCCTAAGGAAATTTAGGTTTAAAAATGTATTTTTGAAGTTTACAATTTTAACCCTATAGATAGAAATGTCATTTTAAATTTCTCAATGGTTAAAAATTGTCATTTTAGAGTTTAAAAATGTCATTCTAAATTTTCTAACCATTTTAGAGTTTAAAAATGTCATTCTAATTTTTCTAACTATTTTAGGTGGCTTTGAATTGTTGACCTTAGTTTCAGAGTAAGTCTAAGTTGTTTAAACTTAGGTGTCATATCATTTGAACTTTGAGTCTATGGGATTAGACTCAATAGTTAGAGGAGATAAGTGAGCCATAGATAGGTTAGGCTTTGGACTCACCTATGATCCAAGCTGGAACTTAGATCTAAAGGTTAACGTTTGGTCAGCGTTATGTGTCACTAAAGATTAATGTCCACGCCTAACGAAATTTAGGTTTAAAAATATAATTTTGAACCATGTTATTCTTAATGATTATGAAATGTTTAGGGTTCATTGGATTTTGTGTGCCATAAAATATTTAGCAATTCAATGCCTTGCTTAGTAAATCTAAGATAGGTATGAGTCCCCGTGCTTTCTATCTTAGTATAGCCAGTGAACACACAAAACATAAACACAAAATGAAAACTCTATAGAAAAAGAGAACACCCAATCATAAATTAAACATTGAGTAGTAATCCTCCAATTTGTTCAGTAACCTAGATCAAGAAATATGATTATCAAGTTTGATAAATGCCATATGCTTATAATTTAGAGGACTGAAAATTTAAAAAAGAATATTTTGATTGATATATCACCAAAAAAAAAGGATTTATTTGTAAATAAATGAATTCATTAAAACCTTATAACCATACTTTTTAACTATTTCTACCATAACGTCCTAATTAATTGATGTTGAACAAATAAAATATTTACATTAGTTAAGTTTTTTGTTGTTAATAACTTCTAATAAATTTCATTAAGATTCATGTGCAACCAATTAAAACTAGTTGTTAGGTAAAAAGAGTTTGTTCATCAACCCAAAGCAAAATTTAAAACTTTTTAGTCATGTGCACCCAATTAAAATTATGATCAGATTTACCAATTCTTGTTGCTCACAATGAACAAAATTCAATGCTAGTTGCTAGGTAAAAAGAGTTGGCTCAACTTCAACTTGTAGTCACCTAACAAAATCATAGTCTGATTGTCATGTTTAAGTCACGAACGCTACTTGACATATTCCTTTTAGGGCTGGCTAATGCCTATTTAGCATTATTATCATTCATAGCCACAAATAAAGTTCATCAAACTTAAACAAAATCATCAACCCAAAGCAAAGTAATTAACTTAGAATTATAAACCTCTTAAATAATTTCTAGAGGAAATGTTTTTTAAGGCCTAAGTAGAACTCCAGTGATTTGAAAAACAAAATCAACTTCTCATTCTTTCCATCAATTTCTAACATCTCAACTACTAATCATCTAAAATTAACATCTGTAATAACTTCCATTTCAAGTTTCTGTTTAAAGTAAGAACATTACGCTTTTCAATGTAACTCTACATAAAATAGGCTAAAAATACTTGAAATTTGGTTAGTTGATGAGAAATTCAACAATAAATTATTTCACACAAACTTTGGAAAGAAAATACTCATTTACTTTCCAATTTAATAAAAATACCGACATGAGTATTTGAAAGAATAACTAAATGTTTATCCTGATCTAACTTCATAATATATATCAACCTATTATATATACTAAAAAGTTTACTCGGAATCTAACTTCATAATATATATCAACCTATTATATATACAAAAAAGTTTACTCGGAAATTTAATAATAATTTTTTATGATTCTATTAAAAGAATCTTAAGTTGTTCGCCTTTGTCTTTGGCAATAAGCATATCCTTTGTAACAACATCCCACTAAAGTGCAATCTTAGGATTTATTGCCCTTGGCAGATTATCACTACTATAAGTTACAAGAATGGCCAAGGTTCCAAGATCCATTGCTAGATTTAGCATTTCATCAGATTTAATTTTTATATTCCTTAGTGATAGTTGTTATTGCAATGATGATTCCATAGATGTTGTGAAAAAGGCTGTTTAGCTTACGCATCTTAAGAAGATATAAGATAAGTTTTAAGCAAGTTGCCAAAAAATTCAATGACCTCTCCACATTGTTTAAGACAGCAAGAAACATGATGAACTTGGTAGTGAATTTATCAATTCAAATCATCGAGGCTGCTCAAAACATTTAATTGGTTCTTGGCTGTACTCAGCAGAGGTTTCATCTAGCTTCAAGTTTACCTAAATTTACCTGAAAATTTGTCCATCGAATTTGCCTGCCAAGAATTGTATGTCATTTCCTAATTTAGTGTTGTCACTATATACTTCATTCGAAAAATGTTATTCTCAATTATCTCAAGCTTCATGTATAGCTCAACAAATTAGTTGTGGAAGAAACATACAACCTAGTTAGACTAATTCAGTTTTATATCAAACAGTGCAAACTTGTGCTGTGAAATTTTACTTGTCAATTCAAACTTATAAGAAAGTTGAATTATACTTAACTTGATTCACATGAGCTTTTGTTTTCTAACTATGTTAATCAGAAATGTTAATGTTTCTTTCTGGTTATTTGTTTCTATCTGTTCTATCTTTTATGAGGTTTATTTCGTAATTGTCAGTATAGTACTAGCGTAGAATAGAGACTGATTTGAATTGAACAGCCAGAAGATTGGCGCATTTCATTGTTTGATTGCAATTATAGAAAAATGGTTTCCAGCAATTATTTATAATTAATCTAAGTTAATTAATAACATAATTCTTTTTACAAACAAAATGAAATAGCATGCCAATGAATCTGGTTAAATTTGAAGATATAGCATTACCACAAATTATACTTTGGAATATCAATAAAAGCGCTAGTCTAACGTGAGATGCAAGATCTCTCAAACTTCCTGAAACATAAAAAACAAAATATAAAACAAACACAATAGCACCAGCAATCTGTTTCTTCATTGATAGCAATCAAAATAACATTAATATCACGTCTTATTTATATCCTGATTTTTTATTAGAACATAATTTATTTTCAGATTACTATTATTTTGACAAGAGATGGTCAATCCATATATCAGTTCACAAAATAATATCATCACAACATTATCCTTTTTTACCAATGCAACAGCTATAAGCAGCAAGTTAATATTTCACCTACCTCCTTCCCCTTCATTTACAAGCAAAAAGACAGCACAAATCCAGCCACAACAGTAGACCTTTAGCTTCATTCCGAAAGCTGCTTTCCTATAACAGCAACTTTAAGCCTTCTTTTAAGCTCCTTCCTACAAGAAAGCCTCAGTTCAGTGCCAAACAGCAGCAAAAAAAAAATAAAATAAAAAATCAAAACCTTCCAAATTTAAAGCTCTTTCTATTAAGTTGTAAGCAGAAGCATAACACAGATTGGAGCTACAAATAAGAAAAAGTTTAATATCTGAACCAGTCCAGAAAATCCCGCCTTTATTCAACCATTTGTCTGCAAGGAAATTTTGAGTAATTTAAAAGACACTTTTTTCAATTTAGAAGTAAAAATTCTTGACTTGCAATTGGCTTGATATATTTTCTCTTAGCAATATGGCAGATCAGAATATGCGAAACTTATAGAATACTCAAAATTAACTTGATCTCTTAGGTAAGTGACGATCAACTCAATCTTATTTGAATTATGTTTCGAGCCATGATGCATACAATTTCTTTCATTGTCCAAATTTGATTTGGTTAACCTGAAATAATTACATATTTATGCATATATATATTAGCTGCACGACGTAAATAAACCATGGTTAGCGTCTGTGCTATTTAGAACAGCCAATTCCTATTTTTAACACTTGTTACTAAATTTTAATTTTTCAGTAAACTCAAATTTGATTTTGAGCTGACTTAAAGTTGAGCAAATTCGAGTTTATTCGGGTTTACTTGAAGCTAACTTCAAACTGTGTTGTATAGAGTAAAAGGTAACTTCAAACGCTGAATATTGGCCTTTAAAAGAGAAGCATTATACTAAGTTAAGTGTTGCCGAGATGAAAATGATTAGGTGGACGAGTGGCTTTACATATAGAGACAAAATGCAAAATAATTATATCCGTCATAGGTGATAGGGTTGGTGTAGCTCCTGTGACGGACAAAATTAGAGAAAGTTGCCTTAGATGGCTTGGTCACAATAAACGTCGACCATCTGATGATTCGATTAGGAGAGCAATTTTTTTATATTCAACTTATATTAAGAAAGGCAGATGTAGACCTAGGAAGACTAGGGCTTTTTGCATAAAAAATGATCTTAATTTATTAAGAACTAAATGAAACTATGACACTAAATAAGACGCAATGGAAAAAAAGGATTCTTGTTGCCGACCCCACGTAGTGGGATTTAGGCTTTGTTGTTGTTGTGTTGTTGCTGTTGTATTCATTTAGTTAATCAATTTCTTAAAGTTGGCTAAAAGCTGTATAATTTCAAACATGAACTGAGGTAGCTATAACTCACTAATTTTGGGTTGGAATAGAACCAAATTACCTTAAAATAAAGTTATCAACTATCAGGAATCTGGAATCTCATCTAAATTTAAAAAAGAAAAAAAACAAAAAAAATTAAAAGAAAAAACATCTTGTACACAGCAAATAGGCTGAACTCACATAATAAGCTGTCGGTCAAGGGTGGAGGTACTTAGGAAACCCCTGTTTTCCTGGGCTCTCCTGAGAAGATAAGGAATAACCTGCTCCACAGGCCCAAAAGGCACATACTTGCTCACCTGAAACCCAGCATTCCTCAGCCCAAGAGATAGGCCGTCCCCCATTCCCATCAATTGCGCAAACTGTAGCCTTTGGTCCCCTTTCCCTATTCCCAGCTCCTCTGCCTTAGCCGCTGCAGCCCTCCCTGCAACCACCAACCATTATTTTTGAAATTATAAACTAGCATTTTTACGATGGACGATACTAGAAACTCATTTCTATGCTATAAAAATTCAGAATGATAAATTTAGCTCTTTTTAGCTTGATAATAAATAAACAATATACAAACAAAAAATCCTTTCACCTCATTAACAACTCAAGTCTTCTTTGTGTTCATTTCGTAGTTAATGAGCACACGTAGTCTTCATCTAGTAGATTGTAATGAACCCAAATAAAAAAGATAGAAATCCCATCACAAAGTTTTTACTGATACTATTATAAATAATTTCTAAACCTTTTCATTTTATAAATTTATAATGAAGTTAGTATTCTTCTAGAATCAATCACTTGTACCTACAAGTCATCATCTTCATCGTTCAGATCCCCTATAATTATCATGTACATGAACGTAAGTTGTCCTCCCATGTCAGCCAACTAAATGGCTGAAATTAATTCATAAAAATTAAATAAATTTAAAACTCAGAAAAATAATTCAGTCTAAACCGTCCAAAAGAGAAACTTTTACGTCCCGTGCCTGTACGTGCGGACATCGGTGACAATCTGACGACATGAAATGCACAATATCATAACCGGATCATCACGATTGTCCAGGCATGCACTTCACGGAAGGTAATAATATCCAAAAGATGACTAAAACAAAGATAACACGCGTACAGTTACAAGCTCTTTGTTACGATAAAAAAGATTACATCTGAGTCAATGGGGCACCACTTCTTAGGTGGATCTCATCATTTTTAACACTGACTAAATTGTGGTGGAGCTCATTTGATATGTGACGCTTCATTATTGGACTCTTCATTATTGAACTCCTGGCACAAATTATATCAGATGTAATTCCACAGCTCAGATAAAAATAAAAAAATAAAAAAAAAACTACCTGAATCAAAATTGTGGGTGGCGAGCACAACCGAAGCCGATCCCTTCAACATCCTCTCAAGCATAAATGCGGCGCAATCATTATAACAATTGTGCGTCTCTTCAATAGTCTCATGAATCGGAGACGCCACTCCCAGAGACTTGGCCAAAACACTCTCCCGCGACAAATAAGCCCCTCTCACCAGCTTAAATCCGATTGAAATCCCCGCCGACTCCGCTGCCTCAACTGCCTGAACCAACCTCTCCTTTGCATCCTTCAAATAACATTGCATCGTCCCGTAAACGATTGGCCGCCGTCTCTCGGCAGTAGTGTTGAACTCGAGCGCGGCGGAATATGTCATGTACTCGATGGCAGGCTGCACGGATGCGTACTCGGCGTCGACTAGGAGAGGGAGATTGGACTCCGCGCAGCGCTTGCAGAGAGTAAGGAGTCTGGAGTGAGCGAGTTGGAGTTGGAGTTCTTCTTCTGAGGTGAGGGATGGGGGAGGAGCGGGGAGGGGGTGGTGAAGAAGGCTGAAGTTGGTGAGGATGGGGAGGGAGGGCCGCTTCCATGGGAGGTGAAAGGAGGGGTGTTTTTTTTCCCAGCGGAGGAGGTCGCTTATGCGTTCAAGGAGAGGGATGGGGCAGATAGCCGTAATTTTCACACAGGCAAAGCTCACCTGTTGCAAAAATGAAAAATGCAGAAATGAATCGATGGTTTCCAAAAAAAAAAGGTCGCAAGTAAACGTCATACCATGTTCAGTACTAAATAAGAAAATTATTTTGTGCATCCATAAAATTAATTTGTCCTATCACCTTCAAATATAGAATACTATCATTCGCAAACACTTGCCGAATCACTATCATTGAGTAACATTAGAAAACCACTAAAATTACCATTGTCTGATGTCCATAGTTTCATAGTTGCCACCCGACTACCATTGCCCAACCTATGTTCTCTATTTATTATGGTCACATGATTATAGTTGTTTGATCACCATCACTCAACTATGATTGCCTAATTATTATAGCTCAAAATTGATCACCTGAAAATCGTCGTCGCACTACAATTATTGCCTGATCACTATCCCCGACTATGGTCCCCCAACCATCGGTGACTGATTATAGTCCCCTGTTTATAGTCACCATGTTATAGTTCTCCTCCAAATATGAAATTTCCTAACCATCACTTGATAAAATCATTGCCTTCCAACTGTTTCACTTGCTATAGCTTATAAGATTGATATATGTCGTCAACATATATTATCATCGGTTGGCCCAAATCACACCATCGACATACGCAATCATTTTATATGGTTGATGCATGTCGTGATACCAACATCAACACCCACCAACTTTGCTTTCAATCTTCACCAAGAATATTGGTGTACATCATCACCAATAAAATAAAAGTATTCTATTGATTAACAGTGACATTGACATCAAAGTCAATATTTGTACTAATTTTTTTTGTTCATGCTTTTCAATCTTCATGGGAGAGGGACGAACAAATTACAAACACACTCATGAGGACAACTTCAACATCTCAAGACTCCTCTGAATTTCATAATAAAGTTTATTTTATACATGCAACTCAATTCTAGTACGTTGTGTTATTGCTTTCTTCAATTACAAAAAACATCATTTGTGAGTATGAAATACATTAGTAGAATTAATTCAACTAAACAAAATATGTCATCACCAATAAAATAGATGCGTTCTATTGATTAACATTGACATATGATTTCATAGCTAGTATTTGTACTAAATTTTTTTGTTCATGCTCTACACTCTTTATGGGAGATGGGCGAACATATTACAAATGAACTCTTGAGGACAACTTCAACATCTCAAGACTCCTCTAAATTTAAACATAAAGTTTATTTTATTCATGTAACTCAAGTCTACTACGTTGTGTCAATGCTTTCTTCAATTACAAAAAAACATCATTTGTGACTATGAAATACATTAGTATAATTATTTCAACTCAACTAAAAAATGTAACTTTTTTTTAGTTTTGCATTTAAAAAATTTAATATCTTCTATAGAAAACTTATTTTATCAATGTTTGAGTTGGATTTTTGTGTAAAGCTATGATATTAAAGAATTTCACTATGCCACTGTAAGCTTTTCATACATGCAATGGCTATAAAATAATTAAAAATTTCACAATTATATAATTACTCTCAATAATTTTTATGGTGAAAGAAGAAGAGGGTGGTGGTTAGTAAAAAAAATATGAAAAGTTAATCTCCAAATACTTACATGTTTAAAATAAGGTCTATTTTTATCATTCTAATGTCGTTTTTAGTTTACTAAATAATTTCTCTGTAAAGGTGGGTCTCAAGTCTCTTAGGGTGATAATTTTTTAGTGATTTACATTTTTAAAAGTTAAATATATTTCTTTGGCTAGAATAATTCTTTTCTTAAATCAAATATGAAGGTTTAGTTTTGACTAATTAGGGCTTCATGAAACCCTCTATTATTTCTATCACTATTCGTGATGGTGCTTCACTTCTTCCATAACTCTCTTTGCACTTTCCTCTAAATGACAAACAACAATTTTTTCTTGATATTAGGAGTATAAACTAGTTGAGATTAAGGGTTTTTCTGCTGATAAGTTGCTACAAAATAATTTGTTGTTCAAAAAACTACGGTGGCTATTATAAATTTATTTAATTTTTTTTTTTTTTTGGGAAAGCCAGACTGCAACTAGAAAGTTGTTGCCGCACTAGTCAGGAATGGTGGGAAAATGCTAATTTCAACGGTTTGAAAGCGCAGCTTCTTGAATAAGCTACCAAAACGCAGTTTACACAAATTGTTTTGGGTGCGTTTTCAAAACGCACCGCACCAAATAAGCTGGCCTAAATGGGACCTAAGCGAGCCTAGTGCTTATTTATGCTCCGCTAATTCAAACAAAAAAGTTGAAATAGACTTATGTTTCAAAATGGCTCATAAATAACAAATTTATGCTCAGGCTAATTTAAATTCATTTAATTATTTCACTTTATGTTTGGATCTAATAGCTCAAATATTTTAAAAATATTTAAATTTATTATTTTTAAATACAGCATAGACATACTATAAAATATTATTTCTTTAATTTTGTAATTAATTCAAGATAAAATGAGCCAAAGAGGATTGAATAAAGCTTTATTTAAATTTGGTTTATTTAAAATTGCCTCAAAAAATTATTTTTGCTCAACTTGCTTGATTAACGAAAAAATTGAGCATGAGCTACATAAAGAGTCGAACATAAGTTGTTCACTAACAACAAATTTCTAACAACCCTACTTGAATGTAAGAAGGATTCAAGGTCCCTCTTAAAGTGCAGAGGGACTTGTCCAATCAATGTCGAAACATTCAAACATTTGAACCCAAATTTACACATGATTATTTATTAATTCAAATTTTTATCAAATAATTTCATTTGTTTTCATTTGTAAGAATTTTGATCATGGCTTGAGATATAGTGTTTTGCTCAAATTTATTAGTCTTAGCATGTACTTTCCACCATTCTTGCACATAAACAAGTTATCCATGGTTCAATAAAAATGAAAAATAATGATGCTATTTTTGTATTTTTATTTGTAAAAGCAATGTGGCAACTGATACAAAAGAGTATGAGAATTTATTAGAAATAGTTAGAAAATGTCCCCTATGAAATTTCAACCATCAATAGTTTACTGGACTTAGCTGGATACGCTATTTATTATAGTCAATTTCTGGATGAAGGTTCTAACTTTGATATGGTCCTATGTTATCTAACGCAACCCAATTTAGGGGATCATTGAAATGAACATGACATAAAAATTCTTATTTTTTTCTGCCAACGTTCTGCCCAACTATTCTAAAACCTGGCACAAGTTTATTTTTTCAAAGTTTTTAACGAGGTACCACATGAATGAGGTAACCAGTGATCGCATCGTGTTGAACTATGCCACCCATAAAGAACTTATAGTCAACACTGATTGTGTTTATCAAAGCTCCATTCAGTACCTGGCTTAGGGTAGCATGACTATCTAGGCAGATGATCCACCCCAGGCGATTGTCACAATAAATTCCAGATAATTGCACCAGAAACTTGATCCACTCCTTAGTAATTTTATCAAGCTCTTAAAATGAGATATTCTTACACACTGGAGTTTCTCACACAAATATATGTATCGTTTTAATAATATAGGTCTCTATGCAGTCTGGACTTCGATCCCACAGGTAAGGAGATAATTACTCTAATAAGAGAAGTTCTAGTCTACTAGCCTAGGGTCTTAGTTTAGAATGTAATTTAAAGTGGTATTTCTAACAATTGCTCCAAAATTATTACACTAAGTTTAAAGCTAATTAACTATTTTAACTGGTTTGGTAAAGATCAAGATATGAAAGTGATCATTCCCTTGTGAGTGCATAAGTGGAATCTAGAATCGAATACTAAAAATCTAATGTGGCTAGTGACAATTAGGAGCATATATCTTGTTTACCCTCTTTTGAGTGCGTAAGGAAGTTTGGTTTAACTCAGTATGTGCTTCTGCCTGTAACCCTAGAAACCCCTAAGTTAAACCCTTAAAACTCTCTCTCCCTATCTATTTGCATTATTTTATAGATTACTTTTCCTTCACCCATTAGTTCAATGTGGTTCTTCTTAGTTGAGAAGGTCATAGCCCTCCTAGGTCTTTATGGGTTCACAACAGGTTTTAACATACCAATTGGCCAGATTGATAAGTAAATTAAGCATGAAGATATAAACCATTACATTAAGTTTAAAAGATCAATTCTATAAGCATCCTCACATCCTACAATTTCTACATATACATCACAATAGAAAGGTAAAAGAAATCTACCCACTAAGCATGAAAAACATCATATAAATCTCATCAAATAACAAAGCAAATCCCCTAAACATGTGTTTACAACAATTACAAGACAAATAAAAAGATGATACTTATCTTTCCTCCTCTAAAAAGAGATGAAAAGTTCCTCCAACACTGGATCCAAGTTCTCTATGCCCTGCTGAATTGATTATTATACAATATTCTTTCAAAATCCCTCACGAATCACTCAAGAAAAGAAGCTTCCTTGGCTTCTCTCCACTTCTCCCAAGTTTTTTTCTCGACCCATACTCCAAATCTTCATCGGGGGCTCTTCGTTCAAACTGCTCAGCACTCCCCTTTAACTCCCCAGTTCGTGTAACTCCCCAATTCATGTGTAATGAACTACAAAAACAATCTCGGGTAGTTTGGGTGCCTAGGCATCTGAGACTGGCTCAAAGGCGCTAGAGGGGAGTGCCTTAGAGCTCAAATGTTGGCATCTAAGCACCAAGTTCATTATTTGGTGCCTGGATTCTAGCACCTAGGTACCACAGAAGTGGCGTTAAGGCGCTCAAGCGACTTGGCATCTAAATTATGGCGCGCCTAGGCGCCAGACATGATGAACTCCTTGCTCCATCTCAGCTCATTTTTGCTCCATTTAAGCTTTGCTTCGTTCCATGTGTCCTAGTTGTTATACCTACAAGAAAAACACAAAAAATATATTTTTTTCTAGTGCAGTTTCATCAAAAACAAGTGTAAGAGACAAAGGAAATTATGCATGTTTTAGGATATATCAGTAAGCCACCCGGCAGTAATATATGCTCTTTATGTAAATGTGGGAGTCTTAATCAATAAGCGGAGGCACGGTTCAACCTAAAAATTTCCATTACGGTTGTAACCAATCCACTCTAACAAGGGGACCATGGAGCCTAACCCTATCTCCCCTACTAAGTCTTCCTCTTAAAACCTCTACTCCACTGCCGAGTAGATTAAAGAGCTCTGGAAGAGTTTCCACCCTCAATCGCCACATCGACTACTTATAGAATTAGCAAAGCCAGTAGTATGTCTGCTAGGCTAGTTAGTTTGAGTGGCAAGCCAGAGTCTTCGAAAGGTACTTCGGTGCAAACCTCTCTAGCCTCCCTGATCCATGCAACATACATTATTGTCATAGGACAAGCCAAGCAAGATGATAAGCAGAAACGATGAGAAAGTGATAATATGATGGAAGAATACTATGCTCCTCGTTTCCCTTGTTTGATTTTATTTTCTTCAAATGTAATTCTACTATTCACATTTTTATATCTATGTAATGACTCATTTTTTTCAATAAAAATGTTGCTTTGTCAAATTGATTTTAATGTTTTGGTTGTTCACAAGTGTTTGTATATCTAGAATCAAATAAAAAAATGTTAAGTTTTGGTCAAGTGACGTGATTCTCTAGCCTAATGGCCAGGAGTCGCAGGATCAGCACAGGGGCTTTTTTTGTAGCTCTGAGGCATGAAGGTACACAAGATTTCACCTCTCAAGATTTAATTAGGGCGTCGAGGCGCCGTTGTCTGTGCCTAAGCACCACACCTTAGTGGTCGTTGTGCCAAAGTCCAAAGCTTCAAAATGGAGGAACCTGAGAGTTAGATATCTCAAGATTTAATTTTAGGGTTGCAGTGCTACTTTATGACTCCATAACACCCACATTTTTTGTCCCTCAAGAACCAAGCACGGTGCCAAGGCACTACAATTATCTTTTCAATTAGCCTTTTGGATTAATCGATAGTGTCGTAGAGCCAAAGTTGGTGCCACGGTGCTATCCAAGATTAATGTCAATACTTTGGGCCACATTGTCTGTGGCAAAGCCGTAGTGCCACATGGGCATGCCACAGTGTGACACCTAGTAAGTCAAAAAACTTTTTGATCCTAAGAGCAAAGTCATAGTGTCTCTAATGACTTCCCGGTGCCATGCTGGCATGTGTCAGTGTTTTGGAGCATGATTTTTTATCTTTTCAACCATGTCAATGGTGTTATAATTACGAGGTATAGCACCATGGCGCTAAAAAAAAGGACAATCCCCCACTGACACGGGCTAGAGGTAGTAGAATGTTCCCTGGTAGGTTATAAAATATCTTTGTCCCCTCACCGCCTCCCCGTCTTTTCTTTAAGCAACTAAGTAGTTGTACCCTCTCTGCTTTAGCCCTGACGCCACAACACTGTTCGGAGACCACACACTAAACCTAATTTATAAGTATAATGCCTCAGCGTCGCTTCCTGGTGCTTAGGTGTCACAATCTTTTCCTTTTGGCAAAACCCTACAACATTGTCTTCACAATGTCATGACACCTACCCTTCGAGTAGGTACCACTCTACAACACCACTTAGTTGTGTCGCGGCGTCATGCCTTATTTTTTTAGTGTCACAGCCTCAACAGACTTTATGTTTGATTCTTTGAGAGTCAAACAATGTTCTCAATGCCTTTGGAAATACTGAGCCAATAGCTGTGGTGCTATTGATAGCACCATGTCTCTGGATTTGCACATTCTAGCCTACCATTATGGCCCCGTTAACCGAGCTAAGTCACCGTTGTTGTTGCCTCAAGGCTGCAGAGCCACTTTTTTGCACCGGAACACTGAGGCTTACTTGAGGATTTCTTTCTTGTTGATGCATAGTTTGTTCACCACATATTCTGCAGTTTAACGACCACAGATCATTTGGTCATCTTGTCACATTCGAGACTTTTGTTGAGCAGTTGTAATTTCGATCCTTACTTGGCTCTTGACATAGGATTTTTACCTTAAACTACTTGTTGCACCCATTTGTAGGGGTGGCGGTCGCTCATCCTTTTAATTCATTCAATAGGCAAGTTTGATGGTGTCAAACTGGTGCGAGCTCGTGCCTTTTTTGGTCATGACCTTGGGCCTTGCACCTTTTTGTAAAAGTGGCGATCTGTATTTTGCCGACTACACCTACCAGGCTGATTGTGGGCTCAATGTTTTCGACTAAGATATCATAAATTTTGTTCCTATTATTTTGATCGAAACCCCCAAACCACTCAATGAGGCATTAAGATAGTTATTTAAGTCCTGCTATTAGTTAGGTTTGTTTAGGTGCATTAGATGTAGCATGTCAGCACTGTCACCTTTTAATTTGGGGGTTAACATGGGCTAGCACTATGGTGCTACAAATGACATGGAGTAGCCAGCTCTTATCTTTATTCAAATCAAAGGTTTAATATTACAATGCCACTTTCATAGCTCTGTGGTATCATTCCTCAGAATGGTTTCCACCATTTAATGCAAGTATACATTTTGTGATTATACAAGTGTACTCACTTTTAATTATCTATACTGGCATGTTTGCATGAGTTTTATATTTGTTGGCATATCATGTTTGATTTTTCTCCCATCATTATGCTTAGAGTAACTGTGTTAGGTGCCTCGACATCGCCCCATTGGCATCGCAACCCCAGTTTTGTCCTTTTCTAGGACAGAAGGCCGATACCCCAGGTTGTCCATTCAATCCAATTGTGCTATCCTTCTTATTCGGGTTAGCAATTTATATGCATTGTATAACCCGTCATGTGTTTGATCATATGTTTGCTTGTGTTGCATTATTTGCATGTATTTGACACATACGTTGCATTCCTCTGAGCACATCAACCTTTTGTTTTATGAAATTGGGATTTAGTTTCCAAGGCACCTGATTTTGTTCATTTATATGCAATCTGATGCTCAATTTGTCCGAGTAAGTTCTCCCACATTTCCATATACGTCCAGATTGTGTAAATCAACACATCACTAGCGGGACTTTTTAGATCCTAGTGTGACATACAATGGTAATATGAAAATGAGCCTTACCTACAAGCTTGTTCAAGTAGGTAATATGAATTATCCTACTACTAACAGATCTTGTAGGATTATTCCTAGCATAGATATTAGTTAACAATTCTTGCTTGGTGTGATGAGTGTTAGCTCATTCAGATGCTCGGGACAGAATAAGTCTTGCTGCCCCATCAAGATCCTACAGGAAAGACTCTTAACCTTGTATTGTATGAATGTCACATAGATGTATGTTTAGATGTCACTTTATAAATGCTTGTTTAGAACTAGGGCAAATGTATAGTTAGATTTTCATAGTTGAGTTATTGTTATGGATTTTGTGCTAGCTATTGCATTTCCATGTTGTTTTTGTGTATTTATCGAGTTTAGATGTGTAGATTAGTATATTAAGGCAGTTTTTCTTACAAGAAGCTAGGTTTAACGGGGAGAAGCTTAATCATTAAATTGAACTAACACATTTTCTATAAGCATTGTATAGATGTTCGCTCACTTCACTTGGCTTGGGTTATTATATATTGCATGTGAAAACCATTTTTTTTTTTGTAGGCTGATTCTTCTTTTTTCTTTTTTCAAGTTTTCTTTTGTACTTTTAAAGTGAGGAAAATTAATATTGGAAATAAATTACGACCACGAGTCCTGGGGAGCCTACTGTGCGGAGATTATGTGACGAGGACCAATAGCAGAAGTTCGTGTTTCATACTTCAATTCTAAATTCTGCTTATTATATAGATTTAAAATCGGACATGTATTATATGAAACCCGATCGTCATTTTTCTTTTCTCGGATAGGTTACTAACTCAAAGACACCTGACCTCTATTTATTTATATTTGATGTGTTTACTTTATTGCACACATGTGATAAATATTTTTGCCCATTTATGGATTTAGTTTGTCTCGATTCACATGTGATTAAGCTCTTTAGTGTAAATCTACAAAAGTTTAACTTAAAGGATTTAATCAAATAAAATTTAGGATTAAATTTCGTAATAATTTAAAATGACGATTTTATTTATAATATTTACTTTCCTAAATGTCTCTCGAGCTAGTTTTAAAATGATAATGACTATGTTTCCGAAGCGTATTAATAGGAAATTTATGCTTAGAACTACTCTAGATAATATTGCATATCATATTGTATGTCCTTAGAGAAAGTGTTCTCACTTATCCAAATCGAATGGCCAAACAAATGTTGTGACAGCCTAACAAGTTTTAGGGTGTTAAAGCTTGTTCTGAACCATACGGGAGTGTACATCCTTTGTAGGGCGGTTTTGGTCTTGCTGACCAAGTCATTCACTTTCTTTCCACTATGTTGAAATCCTTGTCACATCTTTGGAGGGTGTAAGTTCTGCTCTTTTCAATCTAGATAAATTTTTATGAGCTTAGACGCTTTTATCCTCCGAGTTTAAAGCTATTGAGCTACCTTGGGCAACACAACACATGGGTGTGCTGGCAAGGGGTTCCTAATTGATTTGGGTCGACTACTTAATAGCTTGGGACAACAGATCCACGAAATTCTGATCGGACATCTCTATCTATTTAAAACTTTTCTCACCTATAGTTGAGTTGGTGGTTTAAAGCAGTTTGAAATTGTTTATCGTAAAAATGACTGACTTAGAAGCTCGGATTGGGCCACCTACCGGTGCACAATTGAACCGGTCTCATAGAGTTCCAAACCACTAAATTAGTCTACTCTAATTATTTACAAAGCATTAACCCGAAAAATTTACCCTAAAATTCAATTAAAAATCCCAGAGTAATCCAAAAAGCATGAGGCAGAAAGCACTCACCGAATCCGGCGGCATCTCCGCCGTCATCTCGACAGTCTTAACAAATCCGGCGAGATTCCGATCGGATGCAGTGTCATCTTCCGCATCCTCCATCCCATAATTAACTATCGCCCTCAGCCCGCTTTCCCATAGCCGACCAAGCCTCCGCCCCACCTCCCCCGCATCCTCCCCTGCGCAGAACTGCCGGTACACCGTCCGCCGCACTACTCCCACAACCGCCGCACGCAGCAAACGCTTTTCCATCACCGCCGGCGACCGCATCACCGCCATCCCCAGGTCCACCGCCGGCCCCACTGCCATCGTGTAGAGCAATCCAAGCGATGACAGCAAGTCTCCTGTCGGCACCGAGGCATAGAGCTTCTCGGTGTCGTCCAGATTCAGATTCGGCGACGACGAAGTCGCGGAAGAGGATCGAACGGCGGGAGATAGGGTGAGAGAGGAAAAGAAACGGAGAGGGAGATGCGTCTGGCAAGCTCTGCGGCTCATGATAGCGGCTGCTGCCATTTTTCATGTAAGATTCCGTTGATGGAATTGATTGTGTATACCGAAAATGGATCGCATCCTTTTTTCATTACCACCGACATATATGGACACATGCCGCCCAATTTCTAAGTATCTACATACCTAACACTTAATTTTATATTTTATGCTAATATCATCTAATTTTATCTTTAACACATTAAAAATATCACCATTTCGATTTAAAAAAAAGTGAAATACTTCTTTTATACTAAGAAAAACTCATTATGTCAAAATTGAGATTTAAGCGTTAAATATGTAATTACGTCTAAGTTGAGTGGTATGTATGTAAATTTTTCAAACGCCTAAATCTTAGAATACTGTGATTCAAACTTTTGCAAAAAAGTTCATTATAATTTTCTATTTCATTTTTTAAATTATAAAAAATAAAGCAAAAACGTCCAAAGCTACCTCTAATTTTTGCTTTATTTTTTTCTGTATTTAGGTTCTCATCATCTGTCTTAGTGTTGTATTGTTCTGTTGGACCATTAATATGATGTCAAATTCGATTTATAAGATTATATACACAAGCATGAACAAAATGAAAAGAATATTTCTCTTATTTATCTATGGAATCATAATTAAGCTTTACATTAATAGCTTGAAAATGAAGGTGTTGAAAAGAACTTTTAAGAATTAAAAGTTCATTTTTTAACTTGGGTGGAGCTGATCTCGTGGAGTTGGAGCAAAAAAGGTTTAACAAATTAATTAATTAATTAATTTTTTCCATTATTAACTCAAACTCATTTTTATTTTTATTTTTTGAACCTTGTTCTCATTTATGGCTAACTCAATAATAAAAAAAATTTTTGGTTACAATTAGTTTTGATCTTGAATTTGTTGACATGTTCTCAAATGCACCCCCATTCATTTAATTTATTGAATTTATTTTAATTTAGGGTGTGTTTATTTTGACTATAGTTGTCTCAATTTAGAAGTTGTTGTGGAGGAATTCAGTTTAAAATGGGTTCTTTTATAAACAACTGTTCCTTTTGAAAAAATCAAATTTAAAAGTGTTGTCCGTGATATATTTTTTATTTTGATGTTGATTTGAGTGCTACACATGTAAAAATGCATGTTTAGGTGTTAGACATGTAAATTCAAAAAATAAAATCAAAATACTTAAAATAAAGTTAAAAGTATTTCTTACAATTAAATTTTCATAAATTTTTTTTTTCTTTCGAACATTTTAATTTTATATTTTAGATTTATTCTAACAAAAAATATTAAATATTATTGTAAATAATTTTGGTGGTTGCACGTGTGAGAACATTTTTCAAAAAGAAATGACATTTGAGTGTGATACGCCACAGATTAATTTTTATCATTTGACACGAATCTCGAGATATGACACAGATCCTGAGATGATATTTTGAGCAAGAAAAATTCAAATCTTGATAAAAATTCATCCAGAGCTCCTATTTCAGTAAATGTATAGTCAAACTGATCGGCTCAATGAGACAGACCTAATGATCTAAAAACTAGTTCAATACGAGTCAAATCAAGCTCAGATCAAGTCATTAAACAGCCCTTGAAAGGATTATTTATGTTTGGAAGTTTTTCAGACACATTTGGAAGGTCAAACAGATATCGACACTAGCAAGTTTATACTTGAATCGAGCGGTTTGACAAGACAAATCCAACGAGCCCAAGATCACTTAATTCTGACATCGTTAAAGCACTCAAATATTCATTATACTCCGCATGATCGAAGGAAACTCTCTGAACTGTCAGATCAAAATGGTTTATGCATTAATTGCACCCAAAACACTATAAATAGACCCCCACCTCTCATATGAGGGGAAGCTGAAGTCTAGAGATAGAGCCTGAGTCCTTGAGGAGAAGCTGCAACTCAGCATCTCCGTCAATCGTCGTCGACCACTGCCGACCTCCGTCGTCGACCACCGCCGACCGCAGAAGGCCACCGCCGACTGCTGAAGGCCACCGTCGACCGTCGTCGACCTCTGCCAATCATCATCGACCACTACTAACCACCATTGATCACCACCAACCAGATGTCGTCAGTTGACGTTGTAATCTAAAAAATATAATTACCCTTTCCTATTTGTGAGACAAGAGATTTCTGTAATCATCAATCAATAGTGGATTTTCGCAACTGAGTCAGGCCCCGTGATTTTTCCCTTACGGCTTTTCCATGAAAAAACTTCAGGTGTGATTACCTCTTGTTTCTCTTTCATCTGTGTGTGGCTGAACTTTTGTACAACGCTAAGACAATAATCTGTTACACTACCGCCGCGAATTTTCTAGCATGCATCACTTTCGCGTCGTCTATGGCAAACGAAGCACCATTTGAAAGTGTCTTCAGCTCTGAGACATCGAATCCCTACTCCATTTTCCGATGATGTAGATCATGCAATTGGCAAAGGGATCTTCTTTGCATCTTGAAGGTCTTCTCCAAAGCATTCTTCAATGTGGGGGGCAACCTTCATTGCAATCTCAAAAGTTCGATCACGTCAACGTCCCAGACACGATTGTAGTGGGGTTATCTTCTCGCATCATATTCAAACACAAAGTATGTCACAACTTCTTCCAGGTTGGGCGCAATCTTCACTACAATCTCAAATGGGGTTATCTTCTCGCATCATATTCAAACACAAAGCATGTCACAACTTCTTCCAGGTTGGCGCAATCTTCACTACAATCTCAATAGGTCGTTCATGTCAACGTCCCGGGCAAACTTCACACATCTTTTTTAGACATAAAGTATTTCACAAGTTCTTCCAGGATGGGGTTGTCTTCTCACATCTTTTTTAGACATAAAGTATTTCACAAGTTCTTCCAGGATGGGGGCAAACTTCACTGCAGTCTAAAAGGGTCGTTTCTGTTAACATCCTGGGTACGATTATGGTGGGGATGTCATCCCACATTTCATTATGATTACAAGCCTACGAAAACCGCTCACGTACTGGCAGAAAATTTTCACAGCAAATAACGCCTCCTCAGCGGCCCTCATCATATTTGAGTTCCTCTTCAACCAGATCAGGAAGTTGATCTCTTCAAGGCTCCATACATAGATTATTTTACAAGTTCACTTGGAAAGCACCCTTGTTGAGGGGCCAAAAATTCAAAAGCAACAATTTACAAGTTGTAAAACATTTTTTTTAGTATGACTGCAACAATATTTCCAAGAAAACTTACGGTCAATTGCAACCTACACTCCAGTTTCGAGAGCATCTCTGACACCTCATTCTAGGATTAATCGATCTCAGGGGGACTCGGTTCGACCTCTTCTATTACAAGCTACAGTCTTCAAGCAAAGGTTTTGACGTAAAGCCTCGAATAGGTCAAAAATCCTTGGTGGATTTCTTTCGACCTCTTCCATAACAGGTTACGGTCGTCCAGCAAAAGCCTTAACCAACAACCTGGGATAGGTCAATGATCCTCGATAACTGCTTATTTCCTCGATAACTGCTTATTTGCATCAGTATAACAATAATTCTGATTATATTTTTCACTCATACTTTCCTTATTTCGCATCAAAAGCAAAAATTTGAACCTGAAGAAAAATAAGAAAAATAAGAATTTAACTTTTAATTTAATTTATATTGGGATAATATGCAAGTATACATATCGTTATCAACTAATATAGAACTTTTTTATTAAGACCTGAATATCGAAGTCATTGGGAAGATATGCAATATGCACTTTTTGGAAACTTTCTATTTTTAAAAAGACAATTATTTAACCTAAAGACATTTTCGTAGTAAAGAAAGTTTAAATATTTTATTTAATTTTAATATTTTGACAAAAATAGAACAAAGATAAAAAGATAACTAGAGTATTTACAGAAGAAAGACACTAAAGATGAAAAATATCTTTCTTCTTGTCAGGAATCACTAATAAGTAATAGGGATTATATTGTAGAAGTATGCAAATTGTGTTATGTCAAATAGGAGCAATAATATTCCTTACCCTTACTAGAGATGCTATAAAAAACATTGGCTAATTTAAAGTTTGAATAGTTCTGAAGACCGGCTAGACAAGGAAGATACTAGCTCTCACTCTAGAGTTC
>NW_018165756.1:54783-59207 GCF_001263595.1 Phalaenopsis equestris | reverse complement strand
TCTTCCAACATTAAAGATCAATACTCTTCACAACTTCCATCCAACACTTAATTACTTATCATTTTAATAAGAAAGATAAAGAAAACTACTCAAAATCTATGAAGAAAACAAAACCACACTTTAGTTCAAAAAGTAGAAATCATTGTCAAACCAACAAGAAGTCTCAATTAAAACCAAAAGTTGACTAAAACAAAAGATAAAAACTTATCTCAAGTCCTCCACCAAACTCTTGAAGTTCCTTTGATTCTCTTCTCTTTTACAACACTCTCAATATAAAACTAAAAATAGAAAAAAAGATAAATATGTGGTGCCTGAAAATCTCTCCAACTAACGCACAAATTTTTAAATTTTCAAAAATTTTCCAGTACTTTTAGGACCTTTTTCAAAGTCCTAATCTTCTTTCTTTTATAATTCTCCAAAATGTGCTTTGGTATCTCTTCAAAATATGTCTTGATTTGATGTATTTCCCAAAGAGATGCATCCTTTTGCAAAAATTTTCATCCATGGTGGTTGTAACCACCTATTAAGCCAATAGGTGCCTCAAAAACCTCTTCAAAATTTGCAAAATCAAATTTACTCGTCCAATAACTGCCATTGGCGCTTAAGCGCAGAGACTCTGACGCTTAAGCGCGGGACCTCTGATGCTTAGGCGTGGCCTTCTCTGTTTACCCGACGCTTAAGCGCCAATCTGACACTTAGGAGCTAAGAACACTTTTGCACGTTTTTCACCTATTTGATCCAAATTTGATCATTTTTCACTCCTTTAAGCATTTTTTTACTTTTTACTTGTACCTGAAAGAAAAACACAAAAATATATTCTATTAAAGTACAATATCTCAAAAATAGGTATAAAAATGTGTTTAAAAACACTATATTTTAGACATATTAGTCAACCATCGTAAGTTGATTCCATTTGACTTTGTTCATTACGAGTTAATACCGTCAAGCATCTCCAGTTATACAACTCGGAACTGATCTTACATTCTTAATGGATTTTTTTCTTCTAGAAGTTTATCCCAGGGGACAAGACTCGATGGGAAACTACAATGCTTCAAGAAGTCAAGCCTCAAAAGGCACAGATGCATCAAAGACCTCAGAAGGCTATGAGTCTTAAAAGGTACAAGTTCAAGCACCTATAAGACAAAGGTTCAAGAGAGCACAACCTTGAAAGGAATGAACCGTAAAAGGACATAAATGCTCATGATCTTGTTATTTTTGGACGATAAAAATGGTCTCGCCCAAAAATAGGGGTAACTGATACCCCACCAATAAATTTTTTTCATCTGACACGAATCTTGAGACGTGACACAGCAGACATAGCATGGATCACGAGATGATATTTTGAGTAAGAAAAGTTCAAATCTTGATAAAAATTCATCCAGAGTTCTGATTTCAGCAAATTTATATCAAACTGACCGGCCTCGAGTATAATCAAACTGACTGGCTCGATGAGAGAGACCTAATGATATAAAAACTAGTCCAATCTGAGTCAAATCAAGCTTAGATCAAGTCGATAAACCACCCTTGAAAGATTTCTAGACACATTTTGAAGGTCAAATAGATCTCGACACTAGCAAGTTTATACTTGAATCAAGTGTCTCGACAAGACAAATCCAACGAGTTTCAAATCCAATGAGTTTAAGATCACTCAATTCCGACATTGTTAAGACACTCAAATGTCCATTAGACGCTGCATGATCAAATGGAACTCTCTAGACAGTCCGATCAAAATGGTTGATATTTCTGCATTAATTGCACTCAGAACACTATAAATATTACTCCACCCCTCACATGAGAGGAAGCTAAAGTATGAGGGAGAGCCTGAGGCCTTGATGAGAAACCGCTACTCAGCATCACTGTCGATCGTAGTCAACCAGCGACGACCTCCATCATCGACCACCGCCGACTGCCATCGTCGATCACCATCGACCGCTGCCGTCAACCACCACCGAGCGCCATCGACCACCAAAGGCTGCTGTCGATCTTCGTCGATCTCTGCCAACCATCCTCAACCACCACTAACCACCATCGGTCACCACCAACTAGATGTCGTTAGTCAATGTTGCAATCTAAAAATATAGTTATCATTTTCTGTTTGTGGGACAAGGGATTTCCGTAATCATCAATCAATAGTGGATTTTTACAACTGGGCCAGACCCTGTGGTTTTTCCCTTATAGATTTTCCACAAAAAAACTTTTGGAGTCTTTACAGTTTATTTCTCTTTCATCAGTGTGTGTGTTGAACTTTCATACAACACTAAGACGATAGTTTGTTACTCTGCCGCCGAGAGTTTTCTAGCATGCATCATAGTGATATGCATAAGAGATTTCTTTTAATTTTATAAATATGGGAGAAATTTATTTTAAATAGTCCCACCAATTGAATTGAATAGTATGCATAAAATTTTTTCTGCTTCTCCAATGGCATAAGCATGAGCACATTAATATGGATGCGGTTCTGAACAATGAATGCGTGAGGGGAGGCCGGTCCGCATGCCGAAGAAAATTTTGCCTCAGTTTTAAACTGTGATTTTCGGGATGCGGCAATCAAACACCTCCAAAGAAGCGGATGTTTAGAATCACAAACAAATAAATGTCAAACATGCTGCGCAATATAAAGACCCCAAAAATGTCTTTTTTTCAAAAATCCTAATTAAAAAAATCAAGGTTAATAAAAAATTTAGGAATAAAATAGTTTATATATTTGAAATCTATACTGTACTTTTCATCAAGACATTTGAGGTGGATTTAAAATGAGCTGCATTCATGGATATATCCCCAATTATATTTAATAAGGCATCCACATTTAGGACTTTAAATAATTGCATCTATTTGCATGTCCCAATGATAAACCCCCATGCTTCTTCAACCCGACTAGCCCAACATAATTTTTTGCTTAGGTTGTTGTCTAGCATGTTTAGGGTGTTAGAGGCGTCTTTGAACTAGAGGAGGAATATGTCTTTTATGGGGCAGTTCTAGCTATGTAGCTGGACCCCTCTCCTATTTTGCTTTCCAACGATATCTCTATCATTTAATTGATTGGTATAAGTCTTACCTTCTCCAAACCTTAACTCTTAGAGGGCTATGAGAACTAGAGTTTCCTTATTTTGTTCAGAAGCTACCTGGTCTCCTTAGATGAAGCAATTCATGTATTACTGACATAGGATCTCTAGTCAAGTTGGTCCAAGTTGGTCAACTTCCTTCATGATCAAGTGAAATTAGGGTTTCCATAGCTTGGGATGACCAATCTATGGCATCCTGACCAAGCTATCTTTATTTATTTAGGGATCCCTGTCCTTTCTATTGACACCTCCTTTTAGCTCTTTCATTCATTTGAAAAATTATTGATGTCATCTCGTGAGCCATGCTTGCTCAGGCATGCTTAAGCGTCGTCGGCCATAGCAGATAAGGTGATTCACCATATTTCCTCTCGCTTGGTAAAAGCACTGAAAGCATTAGGATTCACCGACTTGAGATCCTAAAAATCCTTTGGTTTTCTAATAAATTGGATATCATAATTAATGTAAGTAAGTCTCTTCTTATCGAGAGTATTCTTGGGCATCCCCTAAGATATAATTAACCAATGGAATACATTCCTTTGGAGTTACTCTCGAACCCAGAAAATGCACAAAAAATTGACACTCTGGTTACATGGGTGGCATATTGATAAATTGAAAACATAGCATTTTTTGACCCATATTTTATACTTATTTTTCGTGATATTGCACCCTAATGGAAGTTATTTTGATCTTTTCTTGCATGTTGTTGATTTTTAGGACTTAAATTAAAAAGGAAACAAAAATGATGGAATTTGGAGTCAAAATGACATTTTTGAAGAAGTGCTCAGCACCGACCGCACCAAGGGCAGCGCTGACAGCGCTGACCAGCAGAACAGCTGAAATTTTTACTCAGAGTGTCGACGGTGCCAGACTAGCGTGAGTGCCGACGGTGCTAGACTAGCGTCGACGATGCCAAAGGCAGTTCAGCCCCCGTTTCTAGAAAGTTTGATGTATTTGGACAATTTTTCAAGATTTTTTGGAGGCACCTCTTGGGGAACCGACCTTAGGCTTTATTTGGGGCCAAAATTCATCACGAAATGGACTTCTTTTCACTCCAAGACGTTTCACCATGCTCCATTTTTGCCATTCTTCATAAAACATTTTCATTCTACCACCATATTGGAGTCCATTAGTGATTTTTCTTTTATAGTTTAGAGTTTGTGTGGTGAGATTTAGTGTGACACTTTTTATAAGAGTGTTGGAGATGGAGAAAAGTGAGAGATATCTTCTTCCTGCATTTATAAGGAAAGGCTACAAGGGATTTTCTCTGAGAAAGAGTTTCAGATAAGTTTTGTTTATTTATTAGTGTTGTATGAACTTTCTTTTATATATGAAATTTGTGTTTTGTGTCTTTCTCATGAAGTT
>NW_018165756.1:52237-53850 GCF_001263595.1 Phalaenopsis equestris | reverse complement strand
TTTTATGGATTGTGTTTCAAAATGTTTCAATTCGATATCTTTTGAATATACATTCTTAACCTGGGTTACCTTACATAAACCCTCCTTGTTTCTTTTCAAAAATTTTTGTCTAATTTTTTGTCATATATCATTTCTTTCTAATTTCTCTCCTCTTTTTATAATTAAGAGAATCATAAGATAAGACAAGATGGAAACACCAAGTCTTTTAAAAAAGACCTAAAACATAATGAAAACTCTGTTAGGGATTGGTCTCTCTCTCCACATCAAGAGTTTTGTTTGCAAAATTAAAGATCTAGTTTCTTCATTGTGTCACCTCTAATACCTTTTCAACACCTTGGATTTCAATACTTGCGTCAATTGCTAGGGTGAGAGGCTTGATGCCTTTCTGTATCATTCAAATCCTCAGCATCTCGGTCGCTGCATTTTTGTATGCACCGGTACTGTTGTAAAATTTTACTATCATCATGAATTATTCTTGAATTTTATTGATCTAACTTGGGTTGACAAAAAGGAACAATCACAGATTGATCATGATTAAACCGTTTCGAGGAAATTCAATTTCCTTTTCACCCAGCATTTTAACTGCAAACGAGAGCACCATTACTCTTGGATTCTTCAAGCACCTTGTTATGATTACCTTGAGTAATCTTATGCTCACTTAGGCATTTAGTTCGTGCCCTCCTCTAATGAAGGAAAGACATGTGCATGACATCTCTTATGTTATAGCTGCTCATATTGGTACTAACATTCCCTCTTTGAAGAGGTTAGTACTAGATGAAGATGCGCTTTAGAGCCCTTTTATTTTTTCTAGGCTCTCTGGTGATTCTTTCGTGCTTTTAAGAATTTAATTCCTAAAAATGTAGCACTATTCAGGTGGTCTAGATGTGTCTTTACGACATTTTCTATGGTTGTGTGGAATAAGTCCTAACCAAGACCCTTTTGTCTGGTTATGCAAATCAAGTCCTCGCCATTACCTGTTTCAGTTGCAACCCATAATGATTTTCAAGTCCAGTTGACTGAGAATCATTTCTCACTTTTCTCTATCTGTGCAGACCATGCTTGTACCATGACTTGTTTTGGTTCGAGTCTGAGAGAATAATCCGTTGGATGAGAATCGTTCCTCTAGTTGAGTGCATAGTATCCTTGCAATTACCTATTTCAATTTTGGCATGGAATGACATTCAAGTCCCCGTCGATTAAGAATCATTTCTCACTTTTGTCTGGCTATATGGACAATGTCCCTACCATGATTTATTTTGGTTCCAATCTGAGAGAATAATGTCGTAGATTGAGAATTGTTCCGCTGGTTGTGCGGACAATGTCCACACCATTACCTACTTTTGTTCTAGCTCAGAATGACATTCAAATCTTGTTCATTGGGAACCATTCCTCACTTTTTTTCCGGTTGTACAGATTATATGTGCACCATGAATTACTTTGGTTTCAGTCTGGGAGAACAATCCGTTGATTGAAAGTCATTCCTCTGGTTGAGTTGACAATATCCCATCCATTACTTATTACAGTTCCAGCCTGGAATGACGTTCAAGTCCTGCCAGTTAAGAATATTTTTTTACTTTTGTCTGGCAGTGCAGACAATGTCCTCACCATGACAT
>NW_018165756.1:40889-51481 GCF_001263595.1 Phalaenopsis equestris | reverse complement strand
AGCCATTTGAAATAAATAGGTAAATTTAATAACTCTTAAATAACTAATGATACTATCGAGGGTCTAATTGTGATATTTAATATATAAGAAAATATCCTTCTCCTTGTCAAGAAATTATAGTGAATGGATAAAGTGAATACAATGCAAACCAATTGATCGCATAAGCAGCAAATAAAAGAAGTATTTGCAACAAAAAATGAAACTTTTTATTTATTTCGGTCGAAAGGTGCAAAACATCAATGTAACAGGTAAAAATAAATGCAAAGGTATACCATTTACAAAACCTTTGGAATGAGAACAAACTCTCTAGGGGAGCGCTATGTTGAAACTTAGACGATGAGTCTTCACCAAGAGCCCTCGATTCATCCTCCACGACATATTTCATCTCCTTGCATTTTATTCCGAGCATAGGATGACGATGGAGAAAGGGAGGATACATCTACCAGAAGACTTAATAACCCACTTGTCCGCTACTAGCTCTTCAAGGTAGGCTAGACTTCTGGCAACAACTGTCGAATGGTTGTATTGCGCTCCTTAAGAACATGTTGTCAGCACTTCCTTTACCCAACGTGCACCCCATCCATTCATAGAGAGGACTTCCAGCAGGTGTGATACCTAGTTCAACTCCTCCCCATTACCTCCTCAGAGTCGACTAGACCTCCGACAACATTACCGAAAGAACATATTGCATTCCCTGCAAATGTGTTGTCAGTACAACCTTTCCCCATAGGACACTACGCCTGTTCAACACCTGACTCGATGAAAGTCCCCTTTTTTGATACTCGACTCGAAGAAAAAAATAGAACTAATATATGGCCCTCGCGAAGCCCATCACTCTTGCCTACGAAAAGTTGCCTTCATCCCCGGCTCAATGCAGTCGACCAATCTCTCACATTTTATGCTAACCCACTAACTTGCTTTTAAGACGAGCGCAATCGACAAAGACCTCTCTCCCCTTTTTTATAGGAGGGAGGGTTAATGAACTCGATAATGGTCTCCCGAAAAAAAAAGCATGCAGAGGGCCCCACCATGATAAGATGGTTCAATAGCTAAAGCTGACATATCATTAAAATGGCTTTAAAAATATTGCTCTTGTTGACCTCACTTTTGTTGAGGTCTACATTTTCTTCTAGAGTTTAGAATCTAGCCATAGGACTTTTCTATTGACTATCTTAGAAGACTAGTGCTAGGACCCACCCCTTATCAATTCTAACCACCTCTTAGCTCTTTTGTAAGGCCTCACATGAGTGGTCCCAAGCCCTCAACCTTTAGTTGGGATGACTAAGACCAACATGTTGAAGCCCAAAGAGAGTTCCTATAGGATTATGAAGCCTTAAGGACACCCTCTTTGACCCTGGGTGGCTTAGGAACCTCATACCTCACACCCCCTCACCAAACTTGTTCCAAATTACCCAATTTTCAATCCAAAATTGAATTCAAACTTCAAATTCTATTCTCAGGGACCCCAAAATCAATTTACGTTAAATTTCAAATCAAATTCAATCCCACCAAATTCCAGGCTCAATTGCCAAATTTGACAAATTGACATCAAATATCATCAAATCCAAATCAACATCAAATTCCACTCAAATTCAAAAATGCCAAATTCACATTTCTAATTCTCTCACAAAAAAACCCCTAAAAATTCACAAATTTTCGAATTACCTTATACCATGTGCCAATAAGTTGAATTGAAGTGGGAAAGAGCTTTAGTTTAAGTTTGGGCTTGAATTGGGCTAAACCCAAGCCAATAACACCCAATAACACCCAATAACACCACCATACTACCCAAATAACACCTAAATTACCCCCAATAACACCGAACTCAAGTCCCCTCCAATAGCTCCTCCAAATAGCACCGCAAACTCTTCATAACCCCGCAATACACGCACAATAACACCACGATGCTACCAAAAATATTGCCAACCTGCAGTCCCACGCAACTCCCCGCAATCCCGCAATCACACCGCCACAATCCTGTGGTACCTCACCGTGATCCCACGATACAACCACAATACAACCCCAATACTACTGCCAATAACACCAACCTCGCGGTACTGCGCAAATTCCAGGAATAACCCCAACTTGCCATGGAAAATGCCGCAATGCATCCGTTTTTCTTCAAAACTCATCAATAACACCGAACCAACGATTAATCGCCGAGATAATGTTGCGGATAACACCGCCAAAAACACCACATGAGTTACATAAAATTTTGATTTTTCTCCACATGAAACAACCCAAACCTTGCACACTCTGCATAAGTACACCCCTCAAATAGTGAATGAAGAAATCTCTTTCCACTTTTGGCCAAAAGCACCTTACCTCATCTATTGTCTTACTTAAACCAAAATAAAATTAAAATAACTTAAAATCCCTTAGATGGAGACTTGACCACCCACTCCCTAAGCGGGCCAGCAACCTCAACAATTTTGGAGACTACCCCAACCATGTTTTCATGACTCTAGCCCAAGTCAAGTGCAAAATCAATACAAAACCCTTCTCATTACATTTGACTTTTGAACAATTGGTAGAAGGCGATTCATTGCATTATTCTTTATGCTTGCACTCCCTCAGCATGAAAATGACCCTACACATCTTGGCTACATAAAAAAGTCCAAACCGAGAACCACACTTTGATTCAAAAACTCAAATTCCACCCATCCTACTTGGATCACTCCCATTGGAGCTTTGCCTCCACTTCACCACAAACTCAGCATTATTTTGACACCTAAGCTTGCCTAGTCAATGACCATGACCGAGCTTATAAATTGGCCACCTCCATAGCAAAAAAATGGAGACACCTACTTACGTTGGTGAAGCCCTGCCAAATTGCTCTCAAACATTCTTACATGTTTACTCACTGCATTCCCACTGATTTTAGCCCTCCACCTCCACCACAAGACCCTAATTCTAAAGTCTAAACTTAGGACATTTTTTGGGTCATTCTGAAAAACTCCACCAAATCTCAAATTAAGTGTTCCAAAAGCTTCCCCAATGCATCCGTTTTTCTTCAAAACTCGTAAATAACACCGACCCACGATTAATCGCCAAGATAATGTCGCGGATAACACTGCCAAAAACACCACATGAGTTACATAAAATTTTGATCACCCCCTCACCAAACTTGTTCCAATTTACCCAAATTTCAATCCAAAATTTAATTCAAACTTCAAATTCAATTCTCATGTACCCCAAAATCAATTTACGTCAAATTTCAAATCAAATTCAATCCCACCAAATTCCAGGCTCAATTGCCAAATTTGACAAATTGACATCAAATATCATCAAATCCAAATCAACATCAAATTCCACTCAAATTCAAAAATGCCAAATTCACATTTCTAATTCTCTCACAAAAAAACCCCTAAAAATTCACAAATTTTCGAATTACCTTATACCATGTGCCAATAAGTTGAATTGAAGTGGGAAAGAGCTTTAGGTTAAGTTTGGGCTTGAATTGGGCTAACCCAAGCCAATAACACCCAATAACTCCACCATACTACCCAAATAATACCTAAATTACCCCCAATAACACCGAACTCACGTTCCCTCCAATAACTCCTCCAAATCGTATCGTAAACTCTTCATAACCCCGCAATACACGCACAATAACACCACGATGCTACCAAAAATATTGCCAACCCGCAGTCCCACGCAACTCCCCGCAATCCCGCAATCACACCGCCACAATCCTGTGGTACCTCACCGTGATCCCACGATACAACCACAATACAACCCCAATACTACTGCCAATAACACCAACCTCGCGGTACTGCGCAAATTCCAGGAATAACCCCAACTTGCCATGGAAAATGCCGCAATGCATCCGTTTTTCTTCAAAACTCATCAATAACACCGAACCAACGATTAATCGCCGAGATAATGTTGCGGATAACACCGCCAAAAACACCACATGAGTTACATAAAATTTTGATTTTTCTCTACATGAAACAACCCAAACCTTGCACACTCTGCATAAGTACACCCCTCAAATAGTGAATGAAAAAATCTCTTTCCACTTTTGGCCAAAAGCACCTTACCTCATCTATTGTTTTACTTAAACCAAAATAAAATTAAAATAACTTAAAATCCCTTAGATGGAGACTTGACCACCCACTCCCTAAGCTGGCCAGCAACCTCAACAATTTTGGAGACTACCCCAACCATGTTTTCATGACTCTAGCCCAAGTCAAGTGCAAAATCAATACAAAACCCTTCTCATTACATTTGACTTTTGAACAATTGGTAGAAGGCGATTCATTGCATTATTCTTTATGCTTGCACTCCCTCAGCATGAAAATGACCCTACACATCTTGGCTACATAAAAAAGTCCAAACCGAGAACCACACTTTGATTCAAAAACTCAAATTCCACCCATCCTACTTGGATCACTCCCATTGGAGCTTTGCCTCCACTTCACCACAAACTCAGCATTATTTTGACACCTAAGCTTGCCTAGTCAATGACCATGACCGAGCTTATAAATTGGCCACCTCCATAGCAAAAAAATGGAGACACCTACTTACGTTGGTGAAGCCCTGCCAAATTGCTCTCAAACATTCTTACATGTTTACTCACTGCATTCCCACTGATTTTAGCCCTCCACCTCCACCACAAAACCCTAATTCTAAAGTCTAAAATTAGGTCATTTTTTGGGTCATTCTGGAAAACTCCACCAAATCTCAAATTAAGTGTTCCAAAAGCTTCCCCATAGCCTAAAACTTCATTCCTCTTCAAAACTCCACTTACCCGAGCTCTCTAATCTAGTCCAAGACCAAAGTCGAGACCCTTTTGGTGGACTTCATACTTGGTCCTATTTTTCAAAGGAAGACAACATTTTGAGGAGGTTTCCGGACTCAAGGTGAAGCTTCTACAACAACCTAATTGAGGCCTCTCCTCTTGGGCTAAGGTATAACTTCAAAACACCTCTTTTTGGCTTAATTTTGGACTTGTTTGAAGATAAGTTGAATGCCATGATAATCTAGCCGTATAGATTTATTCTACACACTTAGATGAAGGTGTAAGAATAAACTTCACTCGATTTAGTCAAGAATCGAGTGAGATATTAGGCTTAGAACAAGGATGGTTCTCAGGTTAGTGCTATTTGAAGAGGATGAATGGATGCCGTCCATTTTTATGTGTATTAAATCAATGGTGGTGATCGATCCAGGCGAGGAAACATGGAGCAAACAACAGGCTTAAGTGGCAGACACTTTGAGAGCGCAAAAAATGAAGACCCGCCCCATGGACTTAAGGAGTTGGTGCAGTTTTATCCTGGTGTTATCCCGGACAGTATTGTAGTTTTATTTTTGTTGTATTTCAGTGTTATCCCTGTGTTATTGTGGTGTTATTGACAGCACCAAGGCACCAAAACGGGTGGCACAGACAAGGAAGATGCAACAAACGACGGAGCGATACTTGGGGCTTCATATCTGCCGAGGATGAGGTGTTGCCAACATGATTAAGTAGAAAAATTAGACTTTTTGGGTTTATTTAATTACAAAAACTAAATAAAACTTAGAAAAAACATATCTTGATGCAAAAAATTTTGAAAAATAACTAAAAATACCTATGTGCTCACTAAATAGAGGAGAATATTATGAACTAAAAATTGAAAATATTTATTATATTTTTTATTTTAAATTAATTTAAAACCCCAAAGCATAATTAAATCATATAAATTTAAATATTGCTTATTTTGACTTGAAATTTTGTGGGCTTATTCCTCTTGTAATTAGGGATATCTTATGATTTTTCCAAAGTCGGAAGATATTCTTGGATTCAAAAACCCTAATTTTTAAATGTATTTGTCTTTGTCCACTTAGAATATTTATAAAAAATTAAAAGAAAATCAGAAAAAATGAAATAAACTTTAATGGGTTCTCTGAAGTCAGATGGATTAAGTAAAAATAAAATTTTATTTTTAGAATTAAAATATTTTTTCTAATTATTTTCCTTTCAATAATTATTTAAAAAGTTATAAAAATTTAAATATTTTTCAAAAAATCACAAAATTTTCCTTGATTGATCCTCAAACTTTAAGTGATAATATAAAAATTTTCTAAGGACACATAACATGTTTTGAGAAGTCAAATCAATAAGCATTAGAAATTCACAATTAAGGGTTTAATTAATTACAAAAAAATAAATAAATGACACAAAACTATAATTTCTTCTCTGATATTTTAATTGGTCCATGAGTAATTGATCAACGAGCTTTCATGATCATTTAAACCAAAATGTGAAAGTTAGGGGGTAGAAGCCATAGCGGTATTTTAAGAATTTCACATCTTAACTCTAACTCAATTAATCTTTAGGATAAAACAGAAGAGAGGGTATTAAATAACGATGATTAATCCTCTGAAAAGATTGGAACACAAGGGCAATTCGGTAACAACTCATACACAACAATTTCTACAAAAGGGTAAAATTGTAATTCTTTAAATTATCATAAATTGGAAGAGATGACAGTTTGGAAAATACAAAAGTGAGGGTTTTGAGTTAGAAAGTTTGCAATTCAATAATTTAAACCCTTAGCTAATGCAGAGACAAAGTTCAAATCATTTTCAATCAAGATCAGACATAACTTACTAAGCTTTTTCAAAATTTCAAACTTACCCTTACAACCTTAAGAGCTTATTAGTGAGTTAGGTTTGATCTAACATTATATGTAGAGGATTAGAAAATTAAACACAAGCAATCATGAACCCCTTAAAACACTACAAGCTCAAGTCTAATTAAGACAAAAGGGTGTGCAATTCTTTAATAACTAAATTTATCTTTAGGGGTGCTTACTCATATAACTTTTAACCATAGTATAAAATGATTGATCACTTGCCTTACTCATGGGCCAATCAAGATATCCAATTCACATTGAGCATGGTTAACACATTAATAACTCCTAATGTTAGTGAGGTGATTAATTCAACAATATAGTAAAACCAAATGAATTTAAAATGACCAGTAACTTCTATGGATGTTCGGGGTCACCCCCCGAGCACCCTTGCAAGATCTTGGACTTTTTCAGAGGACATTTCAACTTATCTAAATTTGTTGAAGAAATCATTTTTAAAACATAGGGACCCACCAAGATATGATCCGGGGACCCTTTAAATGAGGAATTTCCATCACTACTTAACCTACAGAAACACTTAATGCTTAGGGATTTGAGCTTGAACCTTACACTCAAACCCTTACAGTAATTGAGGATATTTTAAATGACACGTATGGATCATGAAGCTGGTGTAAGTTTGAGGTCTTGGTGGTAAGGGCGATGATGAGAACGGTATATATGTATGTGAGGAGTACCACATATCCTGAATATGTAAAAGAGATTAGGAATGACATTACTACCCCTAACATTTAGCAAAGAGTTACCCCTCATTCTTATGGGTGATCGGTAGTCCTAGTCCGTCTGTGTGACTAACTCATGAATGTCTAATTTTCAAAAATATAATAAAAAAAGTACTTCTTGAATGAAAACTTGTATTTTGCTTGCTAAATGTTTACAAAATTCAAGCTAATTTTTCATGAAAAATTAGAATTGAACTTTTAAAATGTCATTTCAGACAAATTCATGTGTGAGTCATATAAATCGAGTTGAGGAATGTCCTCTTATGATTGCCTGCATGGTAGTTTTTTTTTCTCTATGTTGGACATGATACATACAAGTTGCCTAAATAATTCCTTTGGAAAGAATTGCTAGGGCTTCAATTATGGTTCTAAGCTTCTCCATAACTTAAATTCTTACACATAACCTTAATCATCTATATGTGACATCGTGTTTTGTTTTATTCGCACAAATTTTCTTACAATTTGTTTAAATTTCCTAAAATTTAATAAATTATATTGTACTAACCTTGCGAGAGCTGCAAGAATCCCAGATAAGCATGTTTATTTTACATGTACTGCATTTTACTACATTTGTAGTGCACTTTATTTACTACCTTTACTTCTTCAATTATTTATAACACCTGCAAGGCTTCTATGGTAGACAACAGTAGGACATATGCTAGGTGGTACGTCGTGGTAGGCCATGAGACTCAACATTAATTGCATGTTCACACTAAACCCTAAATCTGAAATCATTATGTCAAGAACAAGCTGCAAGCAGATGGAGGACAACTTCCGTCGACGAATCAAGACCCAACATGGAGCAAGATCTACTTTAACCAAACCTTTCTTAGCTCAAACAACATAACCCATATGACTTCTAGATGTTCATCTAACATGACGTAAATCTTCACTCTAGCTCTAGGCCTTTACGGGACCATATTGTGCAATATAAGCCCTAACTTTTTTAGGATTCTGAGGTCGTCATTCAGTATGATGTAAACCCTCCTATCTTTGCAGACTATTTGCTTGATTGGGTATCATGCAAGTGTAAGCCCTAAATAATAAAATAAAAAAAAATAAATTTTAAATAATATCATCTTAAAAAATTTAATGCCAAACCATAGGATAGTTTAGGAAGTTATTGGGGTTCGCCTCAAGATTTGTGACACCCCCTACTTCTCATTCCTTTGGACTCCTAAAATAACTGTCCCTATTTGATCCTTTCTCACTTGATTTTTCCTGTGTCCAACCTTGAAAAGTTAACTTTGAAATCTTGAAGATAGAACCACTGATCTTAATCGAGAGTTTTCTTAGGTGACTTCGGTCATTTGACATGTAATTAACTATAATGTTTTGCCTCTGTAGGGAACCAAGAACCCAGATAAAATAAACTCTATCTAAACTTTATATTTGGTATGGAAACTTGTCGGTCACACATAAAAATCTTTTGCATACTGAACAAATGTTAATATTGTACTTCCAGAAGTATTGCACATCGTGGTTTTCAAAGACAAGTCCTTGTCCTTCAAAGCACTGATGTCGCACTTGTCTGAAATTGGGTCCAAATCCTAATTAAAAATAATGCAAAAAAAGAAAACTCACAAAACATAAAAAAAGATCACACCAAACAATAAAAAAATGATAAAATCATCATCAAATCAACTAAAAAATCAAAATTTAAAATTTTAACTTCAACCTGACTAGATTGAGCCTTCTTAATCTATTACTATCATCGTCTCTTTCCTTAAGCCAAAGTTTCCTCCCACAAAAACACTTGGTCCTCTTTCTCACATGGGAGAGGCTAGCTGGTTCTATCTACGTAGAATCACACTCTTCCCAGTCCTTGCCCCGTGTGGATGAGGTTTGGCTAGTTCTGTTTGAAATGCACTTGCTTTCACACAATTTTTTTCCGATTAGCTATTAGGTTGGATGTGAGTCTCCGACATTCCTTCTCAACTTGATTCTTTCTTACAAATGTTTTCCACAATCTTTCACTTTCTATAAAATTCTACAAATTTACATGAAATTCATAACCTCCATAAATTTTCACAAAATCTTCACAAATCCATAAGTCCCATAAATTCCACACTTCATTAATCTACACTACAAATCTCTGCACTCCCAAATTCCACAAATTTCCCATAAATTCAAAATATCACATTTTAGATGTTGAGGATCATGACATCTAATTCCGCATTGCTTTAAGAGCCCATTCTTATCGCAATGGTTCATATCATATTTTAAAGGTTGAGGATCACAACATTCGATTCCACATTGCTTTAGGAGCCCCTCATATTGCAATGGTTCATATCACATTTTAGAGGTTGAGGATCACGACAGTATCACATTTTAGAGGTTGAGGATCACGACATCCGATTCCACACTGTTTTAGAAGCCTCTCCTATCACATTGGTTCATATCATATTTTAGAGGTTGAGGATCACGACATCTAATTCCGCATTGCTTTAGGATCCCCTTCTATCTCAATGGTTAATATCACATTTTAGAGGTTGATGATCATGGTATCCAATTCTACATTGCTTTAGAAGCCACTTTTAACGCAATGGTTCATATCACATTTTTGAGGTTGAGGATCACGACATCCGATTCCGCATTGCTTTAGGAGCCCCTCTTATCGCAATAGTTCATATCACATTTTAGAAGTTGAGGATCACGACATCCAATTATTCATTACTTTAGTATTCAATTATGTAATACTTTAGGAGCCCCTCTTATCGCAATGGTTCATATTGACAGCGACTTTATATATGTAAGAATTTATGAACCCAGATTTATATATTTATAATGATTTTGTAAAGTCACAATTTCAAACACAAGTATACGTATTGCTCAAGTAATACAGGGCTCTAGTGGAGTCCCGTCTGTCGATCCCACAGGGAAGCGAGGTAAGAGGTCCTTAGTCAAATCCTAATCTACTACAATTAGTCCTTAGTTTGTAATGTTGATTAAAATGATGTTTAGCAACTACTCCTAAATGCAAGTGTTAAATGTAAAGATAATAACTACAACTAAATACAAATTTTAATTCTAAAGATAACCCTTTTTGGAGGAATTGGTTTGGAGAATTTTGAGATATTAAAAACTACTATTCTTATGTAATGAATTGGATAATGTAAAGGAATGAGATACATTAAATATTGTATGTGCCAAATAAGAGCAATCATATTCTTTACCCTTTGGTCCAGGCATAAAGAACATTGACTAATCCTATGCTTGTTTACTGAATCCGTGG
>NW_018165756.1:37461-39676 GCF_001263595.1 Phalaenopsis equestris | reverse complement strand
CTTTGGTCAAAATCCCCCAAACTTAACTATTACTTGTCCTCAAGTAATTTTAGTACTATATAAAAGTTATGATCTACTGCAGTAATATTTTAATTCAGAAATACTATTAGTTTGATTTAGATAAATATCATAGTGAGATTTTCATAAAAAATTGAAGTAATTGAATTAACTCTGTCGCCATCAGATTATCTAGTCATCAAGTTTTAAGAGTTCTAGTTTTCTATTTATTTTAAGAATGACTATAAATTGCAATATTAAGTCACTTAGAATATCCAAAAGATAAGAACTTCATAAGAACTCTATTAGTAAAAAGATCTATTCCATAAATATAAGTTCAGGAATGTATTTAATTTTTCCCTTTAGGTAGGTCCAGTGAAGTCAATTTTTGATTAGGCATATCCTCAAGCTTCTCCTCACTTTCATTTTTTTTTTTCTTTTTCATTTGAATTATTTTCAATCCTATATTTTTTTTTCTTTTCATTTCAGGGATTTTTTTCAATCCTTTCTTTTTCCTTTTTCAAGTGAGGATTACTATATCTTGATAGCCTTTAATGATTTTGAACTTCACTTTTCTTTTCCTAAATTTGAAACTCAAATCATTTCTTATCTTATAAATATTTCATAGTTTTCACATCATTGAATCCCAATCTTTTCTTCTCAAATAAATTTCCAGATTCTTAATACTTCAAAATATACTTTCCTTTACTTTAAATAGTTAACTATAGTCTTATTCTCTTATACTAAATATCTTAATCTACAAAATCAATTTTCATTACAAAAATATTCTTTTAAATCTACCATAATATTTAAATGTCTACAAAATATAGTTATCTGAATTAAATTTGCTACATAAAATCATATTAATAATTTTTGAAAATATTTAAATTGAGAACATCTAATAGTTTTTTTTTTTTCTTTCCTCCCCCAAACTTGCATTTTTACATGAATAAAAGAAAACAAAATTAATTTAAGGCCATAAAATGTAGCAGGAAGGAAAGTAATTGAATTTACTAGCTACTGGAACATCCTGTAAAATTTATATGCATGCATAATCAGGATGGAATGACAGCATAAGAAAGTAAATCTAGCCTAAAACATGCATGCAATAATATTAAACTAAAAGGAAGTATATTCATTGTAAAATTTCATTTTTCTTCCTACCCCCAAACTTGATTTTTACCATGTATAACATTTAGTGCAAAAATAGGAAGAAAAACAGTTTAGAAATTCTATCCACCACAAATTTCTATCAAAAACATCTACAATTATTTATTAGGATAGAAAACATGTAGTATAAAGTAAATCTAAACTAAACATGCCAGAATGAAATTAACTAAACAAACTTCTAATTAGCATAGCATGGATCAGCACTGGAATATAAAAATAGTCTTCAATTCTTATAAATTGTAACACAAACACAAACACAAAAACACAAATAAGATAAATGAGGTCAATTCTTCATCCATCTCATCGCATCTCACTAACTTACTTCCAATTTCTAACGGAATCCCTACACAAATATATTGGGTGCTTATAAATAAATTTATAAATTCTAATACCAAAGATAAGATTATACTTGATATATTGGTTCTCGAGCACCAACACCAGACCTCACCATATCACAATAATTAAGCACCTAGCAGTTATAAGTACAGTGTAAAATCATCCATAAGTTACTCATCAAATAGGTTCGCGACTCCTATCAAATGAAAATAAAGTCCAAGAAAGGAAGTAATAAAATTGATATGGAACTATCGCTGTAAAAATTCATAATGCCTTTTATAAAACTCAAGTCCGGGTGAGATCCTAGTTGTAGTGGACTTGTCAATCCAACTACAGCAAGAGAACATACAAGTCAAACTATAATAAGAATTTAATGAATCATCTCCCTCATGACACACAAAAAGCAAATCAAAACACTAACAATCCAAACATCTACCAAACATCAAGCAAACAGGTCAATCCACACTAAAGCAAACACAATACAACACTAAGAATCATGACTCTTAAGCAAACTAAATCAAACCACACGAATAACTATGGGTTGCCTCCCATAAAGCGCTTGATTTGACATCGCTAGCCCGACAAATGATTTCACCTGGATCAAAATTCCAATTAAGTAATCCTTGATCAATAACCCAATTTTTTCCAGATCCAGAGATTCATACAAAGTCCTCAAATTAAAATTTTTCTTTCAGCTCTTCCTTTTCATATT
>NW_018165756.1:35978-37367 GCF_001263595.1 Phalaenopsis equestris | reverse complement strand
TCCTCATATTTCTTTCTAAATCCAATATTCTTCTAGTAATTTTCTCAATTTGCATATTAATATCATCCTTGAAATTTATAAGAAATGGATCTTTATATGATACTTCATGATCTCCCAAATTTTAGATCAGATTCTCTCTATATAATTCAGATTCTATATCAATATCTTCTATGTTATTCTTCTGTTTCAAATTATCTCCCAATTCTTTAGGAATTTCTTCCATTGATCTTTCAATTTCCTTGTCCTTATCTCTCAACTGCAATTGTCTCGTAATCTCCAAATTTCCTTTTCTTGTTTAAGACAACTCAAAGCTCTTTTGAAACAAATCCTCAAATTCTCTTCTAAATATCAATTCAATAATTTTAAATTGCTCATGGATTTATCTCAAAGTCACTAGGTAAAATCTCTGGGGGGTAACTGTTAATTGCATTAATAATCGGTCCCAGCATCAGAATCTCATTCATTTTGTTTGTAAACCACGGAATATGCCATTCAGTGACTTTGAATAACTCTTTCATAGGAGATCTTTTACTGATTTCATCATTTAATGCAGATTCATCTTCTGATTGAGTCAAATATGAAGATATAGAGACTGGTGGTGTATATGAATTCACCAAATATATAGGCTTCAAAATTGTATGAGGTAAATTCATTTTAGGGTCATGAGATTTTTCAACAGATGGAATTAAAAGTTTACTATTTTTGGTAACTAATCGCAGCATTTTGACTTTTCAACGGGTTTCCCACTTGCAATACCACTTCTTCCATAGACATCTTTTTATTCTCAAATTGTTGATCATTGTTAAAGTCCAATGAATATGAAGGTCTATAGTTTATGTTCCCCTGATTAGTCCAACTTCCATTAGGATTTGCATGATTATTTTCCCATTTTTGGTTTCCACTGTCAGTAATATGATTCCATTTAAAATTAGGATAGTCCTTCCAACCTAGGTTGTAAAAGTTAGAATATGGGTTGTTTATCGTATTTAAAGTCTCATATGATAAGTTAAAGTCAATCATAGCCCTAATGAGCTTTCCTCACTTAGTAGAGTAAATTGAGTTTGGTTCATTCCAAATTAGTCTAACTTCTTTGATATTGTAGCAACTTGAGATGCAAGAATTGAAATCTCATTTGTATCATAAAAACTGGCTACCTTTTTAGGATTTACCCTTGTAGAGGGCCATTGAAATTCATTTATAGCCATTTCGTCAATTAATACATATGCTTCATCAAATGATTTTGACATTAATGATCCACCAGCGGCAGCATCAATTATAAACCTAAGGGATTCTACTAACCCATTATAAAAAGTTTGAATGATTAACCAATCAGGCAGACTTGATGTGGAAACTTTCTTAGGAGTTCCTTAAATCTTTCCCAGTCTTTGT
>NW_018165756.1:0-35930 GCF_001263595.1 Phalaenopsis equestris | reverse complement strand
GGAAAATACTTAGCTAGGAATTTCTGAGTTAACTCCTCCCAATTTTTAATAGAGCTAGGTGCTAATGAGTATAACCACATTTTAGCCTTATCCCTTAGTGAGAAAAGAAAAATCCTTAGTCTAACAACATCGTCTCACATACCGTTATAACAAAATATAGCACAAAGTTCTATAAAATTTGATAAATGTAAATAGGGATCCTCCAAAGGAGTTCCCCCAAACTGATTGTTCAGCAGTAGTTGGATAATCTCAGGATTTATTTCAAACGAGTCAGCTTCTATGATAGGATTTTGTATACTTAAGTGAATTTCATCTATCGTAGGATTTACGTAATCCCTTAATGAAGTATGATGATTTTCCAAGTTATCATTTTGAAAGTTTTCCATTTTCATTTCTAGTTTTTTGAGTCCTCTTTGTATTTTTATTTTTTTCTTTTTTTCAAACTCAAGATCATAAGGCACAAGTCTTGCAGAGCCTTTATTTCGCATACGCAACACAACAAACAATACATTGACAATTAAACAAATAACAGATGAAATATATTCAACACAATAAAACATTTTCACGAACACCTTACTTTTCACACAAACTATTTTTTAACACTTTTCCATATAAATTTTTTTTTCACACAAAACAGTTTTTTACGACACTACAGTTTTCCAAGTCTAAGCCTAATTACTTCAACTAAAATTCTCCTAAAGTTCTTACTAAAGTTTCCCTAACAACGGTGCCAAAAACTTGACAGCGACTTTTTATATACCTAAAAATACAAGAATTTGACACCACTACTAGAAGATCTAAATCTCCGGCAACGGCGCCAAAAAATTGACATCGACTTTTTATATACCTAAAAATACAAGAATTTGACACAACTACTAGAAGATTTAAACTCTTGGCAATGTCGCCAAAAACTTGATGCAACTTTAATATGCAAGAATTTATGAATTTATCGATCCCAGAAGGAAGCGAGGTAAGAGGCCCTTAGTCAAATGCTAGTCTACTAAAATTAGTCCTTAGTTTGGAATGTCGATTAAAATGATCTTTTATCTAGAAACTACTCCTAAATGTAAGTGATAAATGTAAAGATAGTAACTATAACTAAATGCAAATTTTAATTCTAAAAATAACCCTATTTGGAGGAATCGGTTTGCAGAATTTTGAGATATTAAAACTACTATTCTTATGTACTGAATTGGATAATGTAAAGGAATGAGATGCATTAGATATTGTATGTGCCAAATAGGAGCAATCCTATTCTTTACCCTTTGGTCCAGGCATAAAGAACATTGACTAATTCTATGCTTGTTTATTGAATCCGTAGCTAGGCTGGGAGGATACCGGCTCTCACTTCGGAGCTCCCACGTTTCCCTCACCAGAGGGCTAACATCTCCGCTTCAGTACTCAAATAATATGATCGAATTGGGGATTTTAGTCTGTCACCCTAAAATCTCCAAGTTTACGCCCATCAAAGTATATTTCCATTCATCACTCATAAACTTAACCATGCATTCAACTCCCTTGAACTTAGTAATCCATGGAATCTAAATGTGGTTTTACTTTGTTGAGAATTACACAGTCCTCTTGGGTCTTAATGCAATCACAATAAATTTTAATACTACAACAGGCCTTTATTGTAATGTAAATAAAGTGCAAGTAAAAACATCATATTGATAATCAAATCCGCTTCTAACATGCTTCACAAAATTCTAAACATGAATTCTACTCATTACAAAAGAAAAGTAAAATGAAAACAACGGCATAAGCTTATCATGCCATTATTTCCAAACAATAAGAGAGAGTAAGAGAAACTCATCACAAAGCAGAAGAAAACACAACGAAAAACTTCATTTCATCAAAGCAAATCCATTAGATAAGTTTTTTCAAAACCATAAGAAAATGAAAAACACAATACATAGTTTTTTCCCTTCAAAGAAAGAAGAAAATCACTCCCACAAAGTCTCCCATCGATCCATGCAATGCTAGATTATCTCCTTACAAATTCTCTCAAAATCTCCTCTCCAATCTCTCCAAATGGGTAGAAATCTACATTTTTACTCCTATTCTAAAATCCCTAAACTTTCTCCACACTCTTCCTAACATTCCTCTCACAAAAATTTCTCTTTTTCTAACCTAAATTCATTTTTTTAAAGTGTAGGGACAAAGTTTGAAGAGTTGTCATAAGAATCCTTTCAAAAAGCGTCTAAATACGTTGAATTTTGGCCCATAACCGTCCTGGGAGCTGTCGGCGGGCTCAAGGGCGCTGTAGGCTCTGTCGGCGAGCTTTTCTGTCATTTTTCGGTCTTCTATCCCGGGCGCTGTCGGCGGGCTCGAAGGCTCTGCCGGTGAGCTTTTCTGTCATTTTTTGGTCTTCTCAGGTAAATCTCGCCGTCAGCGGGCAGACTGCGCAGCTTCACCGTTTGCTCCGTTTGGCTCCATTTTAGCTCCGTTTCGCCCCATTTCAGTTGCGTTGCATTCCTAACTGATAGCCCTACAAAATAAGCATGAAAACAAAATTCCTTTAAAGTGTAATCTCATTCAAAAATATGTAAGAAGTGTAAAAGAGATTAAGCATCCAAAGACTTATCGAAATGTGACAGGGAAAAATATCATTTCTTGCTCATTTTTTGCTCCAAATTGCACCATTTTTGCATCTTTTTGCTCCAATGACCATAATTCATCATACCTGCAACAAAACATCAAAAATACCCTTCTTTAAAGTGCCATATCATCAAAATCAGTATAAAATAGGTATGAAAATCTCAACATATTTTCCGTTGGTCAGTACTACGCAAGTATATGTATCGTATCAAATAATATATAGTTTTCTTTAAGAACCTCAGTATCGATCCCATAGGGAAAACGTAAACAAAAATTGAATGAAATAAAATACATGAATTTTAACTTTAAGAAAACTTTACTTAAGACCACAGTAACTATATAAAGATGAAATTTAAGTTTACTAATTCAAAAAAAATGCAAGTAAAAGTAAATGTAATGACCTTGAAAATATAAAAAGATACTTTCTCCTTACCAATAATTCATTATCAGTGTAGGATTTCAAATTTTTTTAGAAACTTAAATGTGGTATTGTGACAAATAGAAGCATATGTATTCCTTACTTCTATTGAATTGTGCAAAGAGCATTGACTAATCTAAAGTTGGTGTTGGCATGTATAGTAGTGGGGATAAGTTCTAGTCTCTCGCTCCTAGATTACCCACTGTGCCCCTCTATAGGACCTACTAGTGACCGTTAGTTCCAGTCTCTAGAACAAATTGATAAAACACTCTAGCATGTCACTATAGTAACATCAATTCTACACCCATCAAATCTTATCTCCCTTTCTATTTGCACCCCTCTTCGGACGATCGCCACTGCTCTTTCCAAGGTAGAATTACTTACTTATAAGTTAAGAAATCTTAGTCCTCTCGGGTCTCTAAGTTTTCTTAATAAATTTTAACAATACAAGTGTCCAATTTGTAAAGTAAATGAAGATCCAAAAAAAATATCATCACAATTTTTAGGAATAAAAGAAGTTCTAAACAAAATCAAAATCACTTACTTAAATACTTCATATTACCAGGAGAAAGACAGAAAACTACTCAAAATGCATGAGGATAGCAAAACAAAACATATTTATAAAACTCAAATCCAAAGTACAAAACTAAAAGATAAAGATACAAATACTTATCTTGAACGTTCCCCCAAGCACTCTTTTGAAGTTCAGTGACTTCTCTGACTCCAACAACACTTACAAGACTCACAAACTCCATAAATATCAAAGACTCACAAAGAACACTAATTAACCCAACCCGCAATTACTTGTACTTGTAATCTCCTTAATTTTGCCAAAAATAATGTCTCAAATTATATTTAGTAGTTTGTGTGAAAAAATGTAATGATTTATGAATTATATAATAAATTTTCACACTATGGGTACTAAACAAGTATACGTATCGTTTCACGTAGTATAGGATTTTCCTTAAAAATCCCAGTATCGATCCCACGAGGAATGCAGTAACTCTTAAAATCAACTTACAGAATTTCTTTTTAAATTGCAAATTAAATAGATAAGAGGTCTAAAATGATACGCTTACTAAAAATTATTAATAAAGATTTAATAAAGAAAGTAACAACTAAATGTAACAACTTAAGAAAATATAACGAGTTTGGATATTATGGAAAACATTTCCCCTTGCATAGAGATTTTAACCTATGCGGATTCATATGATTTCAAACAAAATTGATGAATTATTTCCCCTTGCATAGAGATTTTAACCTATGTCGGATTCATATGATTTCAAACAAAATTGATGAATTATGACAAATAGAAGCATACCTTATTTGTTACCCCCTTCCGATGCTACCAAAGAACATTGGCTAACTTAAGGTTGACTCCTTAACATCTCGATCTGCATCAGAACATCTAGCCTCTCACCTCTAGAAGCCCTTAAGCCTATTCCAGTATGGCTGAATCTCAGCGTCAGGGTACTAAACCATAAGCCAAATTTATAAGAATCTAGTCTGTCACTTTAGAACTAACCAATTCTATGTCCATCAAAACTTATCTCCCTATTTATTTGCACTCCCTCTTAGGTGATCACAATGACTCTACTTAGAATGAAGTGTGGTATCCACTAATTGAGCAAAATTATATCCCTCCCAGGTCATAATGTTTTTCAACATATTTTAACCTCACAAGTGGTCATTTTGTAATGTAAATGAATATTTGGTGCAAATACCATCACATATTTTAACCTCAAAATTCATGAAGATTAAACAACAACAAAACATTTTCATTGAAATCCAAGTCTCACAATAAAAATTTAAACACAAATACAAAGTACCTTATGTCTTCTCCCCAAGTAAACTTATGGAGTTTCCTTTAAGAAATCTCTAAACTTCTTCAAATCAAAAAAAACTCACACTTAAACTTGAACACAAAATATGAAAAGCCTAATGCACTATTACCGCCCAATTGAAGTTATGAGGCTTCAAAAGGTCTCTAAATTTGGCCCATTCCTTCTCATTTTATAGAAAATAGAAAATGACCAAGGGTTGCTTCAAACGCCCCTAAAAAATTTTGCTAAATTCAATGGATCTTCTATAAAAGTAGTTACTAGAGGTATAAAGCTAGTCTGGTTCACTTTAATGCCCATCTCGCTCGTATGTGACACTATAGCGCCACACAAAAATTTTCAATTTTGCTCCATTTTTCTCTCATTTTCTCTAATTGTTCATTCCATGTGCCTAAAACCAAAAACATGCAAAATACCTTCCTCTGAAGTGGAGTATGATTCAAAATGTACATAAGAGGCTTATAAAATATGCACTAATAATTATTTTTTAGGTGGAACAATTCCCCCAAACTGAAACTTTACTTTTCTTCAAGTAACTCCTTATACTATATAAAATTTATAACATGTGGTAGCAAATTTAACTTAAAGACTTCTATAATTTCTGGTTTATAAATGCTATAGTTAAACTTTGAGAAAAAAATCTTTAACAACTCAGGTTAAAAACTAAATGTTAAAAACTAAAATACAAGATTATTTAGCAGTTAAGTTTAAAAGTTCTGATTTTCTATTTGATTCAAAAATAACTCCAATTTATCATACTTAAGATACTTAGAAGAATTACCAGAAAAAGAATTTCATGAAAACTTTAATAGTAAATGTGCTAATGCTTCTAAGTCTAAGTTAGAAATTTAACTAAGTTTCTTTTCTTAAGACGATTCAAGTAGAGTCAATTTTTTATTAAGCATCTCCTCAAGATTTTCCTCGCATATTTTCTCTTTTTGCTTTTCTTTTTTTTTTCTTTTAGGATCATTTTCACTTTTTTCTTTTATCTTTTATTTTTACATGTCATGTGAGGATTACTATATCTGGATAGACTTTAATGATTTTAAACTCCAATATCCTCCTATTAAAGCTAAAAAGATCTCAAATTTATTTACTTTAAAAAATGTGTATTTGTTTTGATAATTTTTCATGAAGTCTCATTTTTTTTCTTTTCAAGTATATATCTAAGATCCTTAATATTTCCAAAAATATAATTTTCTTTACTTTAAATAGCAAAAGCATAACTCCGAACCCTTCATACTAAATATCTTAATTCTAGAATTAACCTTCATTATTAAAAAAATTTACTTAGGTTTCCTACAACTTTCATAAAATCTAAAATATAGTTTTCTAAGGTTAATGCTAAATACCAAAGGTTAATGCTAAAAACCACAGGTTATGTTAAAAATAATTTTTAGAAATACAATTCCCCAAGGACAAATAAAGTTTAGTTTAAAAAATTTTTTTCCCTTCCCCCAAACTTAAATTTTTAAAACTAATTTAAAGTAGGAAAGTTCATGAAGAAAGAGAAAAAATTTTTATATTGAAAAAGGGGAAATTATTGTAGGTACAAGTAGAAAAGACAAGTACTGAGTAGTGGTAAACATAAGATTAAAAAAACATAAAATCAATACTACTCTAGCATTTAAATTGGAGCAAAAGATAAAGAGCAGAACTAATAGTTTAAAAGAAACAAAAGCTAAATACAAGCATACTCCAACATAAATACAACTAATCACTAACATAATAAAGTTTAAATATTCAAACACATCAAAGGAAAGAAAGAAAACAACACACTACACTTCAACATATTCATCATCACCATCTCTCAAATCTATATCCTCATCCATCTCAGAAGGTCATATGGTGTGAAAATGGGGCAAGTAGGAAATACCACAAAATGATCACCCCTCATGTATCTAATCATAGCCTCATTATAGGCAAAAACATTCTTAACTTTCCTCAACATAATACCATCACTATGGTACAAGTGAGATTCAATCCTATTTACCTGATTTTGTAAGGTTATGATATCTCCTTACTAAATCATCATTTGTTCCAAAATAGAATTCAGAGCAATGGTATCAGAAGCATATAGTCTAGGAGTAGGAGCAGGAGTAGAAGTAGAAGCTAAAGTAGATGGTATGTTACCTTTAGTCCTAGGTCTAGTCCCAAAATATCTCTCATTTTTTCCAAATTTATTTTTCCAATGGGTTTATGTGATAGAAAATTTTATTCCCAAGTGTCATACTTTACATCAGATTCAGTACACAAGGTAGTGATACGAGCAAGGTAGCCCAAACCTCCTATAGTTCCTCCTCTCAAGGAAACAAGCATGTTTGAATAAATAAGGGAACAAATTTCAATATGTTTCTTCATCTGAATACAAAAGTTTAAAGTGGCTCTCTCACGGGTTACTTGACTAAAATGGTTAGTAGGTAGTAATATATTGAATATGAAATAGTTCCATGCTCGAGAATGAACATTAAGTTTAGAGAAAAAGAAAGTTCACCTGTCACCCATTTTTAATATTTCAAACTCCATTCTCGTCATGTAAAAATTGCATAATCTTATCCAATTCCTCATTATTAGGACGGAACTAAGAAAAAAAGTAGGTTGGAACACTGTGCAGCTTATATATGTGGTTAATACGAATAGACCTGATATCTATGTATTGCCCACGTACAAAAAACCAAACCATCAGATTCGTCAGGCATGTTAGCATAGAACTCTAGAAAAACTATAATTATAAATACATTAGTGAAATAACAAAAGTTTTCCCACTTTCACTTTGCAATCAAGTTCTCAATTGTTTTGCCAGGACGTAAAAAAGTGTGTTTTTGCAATCAATTTCTTTGATTGCATATCAACATACCTATCTTGTGCCTTTGCACTGGCAAACTTATTGGAATCAAAAGTTACTTTTTCCTTGCCTCTCTTCATTTTAGGAGCCATGATTAATATATTAATATTTTAGATAAATTCCAAAAGTGACAAACTCAACTTCAAAAGGCTCCTAATAACATAATCTAAATAGGGATTTCACACTATATTCATAAAAGTTTTAAAATTTGTGGCCTAATATATAATGTGGATGAAATCCATAGTCAAATCAAAAATTTTCAAAGCCAATGTAAAGATCTTAGCTAGAGATGAAGAAATCCAAAGTTTGGAGGCCTAGCTCCAAGCCAGTCAAGCAGAAAATGAAACCCTAGAGGAGAAAAAAGCAAAAAAATGGGGGTAGGAGATGAAACAATAGTAAAAACCATGGGTCTAGGCTCTTAATACGACTCACAGGTTAATTCAACGCTATAATGTTGGGCAATATCGCTATAGCTCCCTGTATAGTCTGATGATTGATGTTATAATGCCCAAAGGTAGCGCAATAGTGCCATTCATATCCATTTAGATTTTTAAAAAAAATTATATTTTAAAAGGAAACAAAAAATCTTTGATTTAGAAAGGCTATTCTTCAAGTTTTAACGCCCAATTTTATATTTATTGAGTTAATTATCATTCCAAAATTTTAAGTTTGCAAATTTTAATATGAATACACAAGGCCAATTTTTTACAACACAATAGAACTAGTTCTCTTAAGTTACATAAAAGTTCAACACATAAAACATAACCACATTAGACATCATTAGATGTTTATACAACAAAGACAATAAAAACCACACTAAGTATTAATACAAATATGATAGGCGCACCACATTGAATCACATAACACTAAAACATAAATATCTATATAAAGACATCCTTTAGGACCACTCTTGATCAGTGGTGATATTCTCCAATCTAATCAACAAAAAAAATTAATCGTAACAATGGTAGAAAGGAGCATAAGAAAATTCCTTAGGAAATTTATCGTCAATCCACTTGTTGGTTATATACATAGTCACTTGATAATCTTGGAAACAAGCCAAACTATTGAATTGCAGTTTGAAATTTCAATCCATATGCTAGTATTGGTGGAAAAACTTTTCAAACTTTGTATGCAGAAGAGAAATCTCTCCTTCAATCTTCTCAAGTTTGTCTATGAGGTGCTCCAGACTTACTGCAAGATATCCATTGAAGTATGTTTGAGCATCCTTATTCACCATCATCTTTTCTTCAAATCTCCCATTGTCTTTGCTCTCCATGATCTCTCAAATGAAATTTCTACTCTGAAATCTCGTTAATATACTTAAGAATGTCGTAGGGATACTTAAAATACCTTCCGAAGCAGTTTTATATAGATGATGAAGAAAAGAACCCACATTTTTTGCGGTTTTAAGGAGTTATTCGAACTGTGGTGTTATAGCGCCAAACCAACATACTCAATTCTCCAATTTCTTTCTTCCACTCTTCAAGTCCTTTAATATAATATATTTTTATGCCAACAAAGTTGTATAAGACTCACAATTACTATATAGAACTTTGGACAACAACAATTTAAATCCAAATCACAACGATAACTATTGGTTCCTCCCACAAAGCACTTGGGATAACGTGGTCAAACCGACATAACCATTATTTTATTTAGATTTGACCCAACATTAGGATCTCTTAAAATGCAAGACCCTCTCCACTCATATAAGCATTTAATCTGTGTCCATTTACCATAATCACTCTGCCAATTTTTGGATCTTCTATATTAACAGCTCCAAATGGATATGCTCTTACCACAATAAATGTTCCTGACCACATGGATTTAAGTTTTCCTGGAAATAATTTCAACCTCTAAGTATAAGGCAATACTTCTTGCCCAGGCTCAACATGCTTTTTCAGAATTTTTTGATCATGCATAAATTTTGTTATATCCTTATAAATTTTTGCATTCTCATAAGCATCATTTCTCAATTCATCAAGCTAAATTTAATTTCACAAAATCACTTCTCTCCAACATCTTTCAAATTATAATTAAATTCTTTAATTGCCCGTTAAGTATTATCAAGTTTAGTAGACCAATCAGTCTTTTTAGGATTTACCATTTTTTATAATATTCTTTTAATTTCTTGATTGGATACTTTTGCTAAACCACTGGTGAGAGGATAATAAGGTGTGGCAATATAATGTTTAACCCCAAATTTTTTAGTTAAAGATTCAATCATTTTATTCCTAAAATGACTTCCCCCGTCTATAATTATAACTCGTGGCATTCAAAATCTTGTGAAAACATTCTTTCTTAAAAATTTTGCTATACTTTTAGCATCACAGCAAGGTAAAGCTATTGATTCATTCCATTTAGAGGCATAATCAATAGCTATTAAAATATAAATCTTTCCAAAAAATGGTACAAATGGTCCCATGAAATCTAATCCCTAAACATCAAAGATTTCAACATCAAGAGTAAAATTAGGGGCATTTCATCTCTTCTAGAAATATTGTCTACTTTTTTACATCAATCATATATTTTTATATAATTATTAATATCCCTAAATAATGTAGGCCAATAAAATTCAAATTATAAAATCTTAAATGCAATTTTATCCACTCTAAAATCTGATTTCCGACATTTTTGAATAATTTTATGAGTTTCTTCTGTTGATACAAATCTTCAAATAATCAAATCCTTACATTGTTTATATAAACAAGGGTCATCCTAAGAGTAAAATTTAGAATCATAAATGAACTTTTTAATTTAATAGATATCTAATCCGTAAGGTAAAATATTACTAACCAAGTAGTTCGATATATCATCATACCACAAAATTTGTCATTCATTAATTCCATATAATTGTTCATCGTGAAAGTTCTCATTAATTTCATCATTTAATTTTTTTTCATTTTCCTGTTCAAGCCATGATAGATGACCAGCTATTTGATTATCAGTACCCTTCCTATCCACAACTTAAAAATCATATTCTTGTATTAGTAAAACCAATCTAATTAATCATGGTTTTTCATCCTTCTTCATCATTAAATACTTAATCGCGGAATGATCAGTATGCATAATACAATTGGTTCTAATAAGATATGCTATGAATTTCTCAAAAGCAAACACTATAGCTAAAAATTCCTTTTTAGTGGTAGAGTAATTAATTTTAGCCTCCTCATTAAGGGTTTTACTAGAATAATATATCACTTTCAACATTTCTCAAAAGCAAACACTATAGCTAAAAATTCCTTTTTAGTGGTAGAGTAATTAATTTTAGCCTCATTAGGGGTTTTACTAGAATAATATATCACTTTCAACATTTTATCGTATCTTTGTCCTAAAACAGCTTCTATAGCATAATCACTAGCATTACACATTTTGTCCAATCAGGTGAAAGGTGAAACAATAATAGATGGAGTGTTTAATTTTTCTTTTAATAAGTTAAAGGCATATAAGCATTCATCAATTAATTTTTCTTTTAATAAGTTAAAGCCTTTAAGCATTCATCACTAAAATCAAAGTTTCAACATTTTGTCGTATCTTTGTCCTAAAACAGCCTTTATAGCTTAATCACTAGCATTACACATTTTGTCCAATCAGGTGAAAAAATATTCCGTGCAATGATTAATTTCTCTTTTAATAAGTTAAAGGCATATAAGCATTCATCATTAAAATCAAAGTTGGCACCTTTTTCTAAAAGTTGACATATAGGCTTGGAACTTTTGAAAAATCTTTAATATAACGCATGTAGAAACCAACAAGTCCTAGAACCAGAAAACTTTTTATTCCCTTCGCATTAGTAGGAGGTAATAATTCGACAATAACTTGAATTTTTACTGGATCAATTTCCATGACTTTTTTTAGAAAATTTATGCCCTAGTACTATTTCTCCTACAACAATAAATTGGCATTTTTCTCAGTTGAGAATGAAGTTTATTTCTTCACAGCATTTTAAAACTCTTTCTAAATGATCTAAACATAAATTGAAAGAAGTCCCAAAGACTGAGAAACCATCCATAAAAATTTTAATCCCTTTTTCAATGAAATCACAAAAAATTGACATCTTACATCTTTAAAAAGTTGTAAAGGCATTACATAATCTAAATGACATTCTTCTAAAAGAAAAAGTTCCTTAAGGATCAGTAAAATTTGTTTTCTCTTAACCCTCAAAAGCAATAAGTATTTGGTGATATCCAGAATATCCATCTAAAAAGTAAAAAAAATAATTTCCTGCTAATCTATCCAACATTTGATCAAGAAAAGATTAAATAAAATGGTCTTTTCAAGTGGCGACATTTAATTTTCTATAATTAATGCATATTAACCATCTAGTAACTTGTGTTATAAGAATCAATTCATTCCTTTCATTTTTAACCACAGTCGCAACTCCTTTCTTTGGAGCACAATGAGTAGGACTAACCTAAGAACTATCTAAAGTTGGATAAATAATCCCATCATCCAATCACTTTAAAACTTCATTCTTAACTACTTCTTTCATTATAGGATTCAATCTCCTTTAAGGATCAGCTCTACGCATATGGTTATCTTCCATCAAAATTTGGTGCATGCAAATTGAAGGAATGACTCATTTAATATCAGCTAATTTCCATCCAAAGGCTTTTTTATGATTCTAATATTTGTAATAATTGTTCTTTATGTTATGCAGTTAAATCTGAGGATATAATGACTGGTAACATAGATGAGTTCCCTAAATATGCATACTTTAGATAAGCAGGTAAAACTTTCATCTCAAGTTCAGGAGGTTTTTTAATAACTGGAATCAGGGCTATATTATTTTCAGTAGTATCTAAAATTTCATAATTTTACTAAACTTAATTTGAATCCTCAGTAATCATCTCATTTGATTCATCTTCAAAATTTTCTTTAGTGTCAGCCTCTTCTTCTTTTTCTTCTAAAACAACTTCATCTTTTTGATCTAATATTACTTCACATCTATTTTGAAAATGAATAGCAATCATATCATATATGATATCCATTCTATAACATTTTTCATCAAGATACTTCATTGTTTTGAGCACTTTAAATGTAACCTCCTGATCATCTACTCTCATTGTTAATTTCCCTTTTTGCACATCTATCATTGCTCATTCGATAGCAAGAAAAGGTCTCCCCAAAATAATAGAAATTTTATATCTTCTTCCATATCTAATATAATAAAATCAACAGGAAAGATAAATTTATCCACTTTAACCAACACATCTTCTATAACCCCTTTAAAATAAGTGATAGATCGATCCACTAAATGTAGGGTTACATTTGTGGGAGAAATATCTCATAAACCTAACCTCTTGAATATAGATAGTGGCATAAGGTTAATGCTCGCTCCTAAATCACATAAAGCTTTTCCACAAAAATTTTATCCAATTGTACAAGGTATGGTAAAGCTACCAGGTTCTTTAAGTTTTTTAGGAAACTTTTTCTGAATTATTGCACTACATTCTTCATTAAGTGCAAAAGCCTCATGATCTATAAACTTCCTCTTTTTATTTAAAACCTCTTTCAAAAATTTGACATAACTTGGCATTTGTTCTAAAGCCTCAGCAAAAAAGATATTAATTGTAAGCTTCTCGAATATTTTAAAAAACTTTGAATATAGTTGATCCAATTTTTGTTGTCTAAGTCTTTGAGAAAAAGATGATTGGGGTCTTTCTAAATTAATCTTAGTTGGAGAGTTAGGTGTTTCTAGGAATAATTTCTTTAGGTCTCTCAATTTCTTCAACTTCTCTCTCAACTTCAATCTCTTTTTGAACTCCAACATTTAATTCATTTCCACTCCTTAGTTGGACCATTTTAATTTGCATTGTCTCTTTATTTTTTTCATTAGGATTTAACTCTACATTACTAGGAATTTTTCCCTGAGGCCTATTGCTAAGTGCGTTAGCAATTTATCCTAGTTGATTCTCCAAATTTCTAATAGTGGTACTTTGACTTTGTAAATGATTACTCTTTTGCAACACCACGTCTTCTATAGACAACTTGTTCTCCTTAACTTGTTGATTAAACTCGGGAGGATTAGTAGGTCTAAAGTTAGCATGGCCTGGTTGTTCCAATTTCCCAATGGGTTTACTTGAGCATTTCCCCATTGTTGACTTCCACCATTAGGATTGTTGTTCCAATTAAGGTTAAGATGGTTTTTCCAACCTAGGTTGTAGAAATTGGAATATGGGTTAATGGGTCTATTGATAAATTTTATAGTTTTCAATGAAATATGAGAATCAATCATTTCTCTTAATGAATTTTCTTCATATATTTGGGGTCTTGGAGAAAAATTCATTCCAATTTGGTCCATCTTCTTAGATAATGCAACAACTTAACATGTAATCATTAAATAGCATCGTTATCATGAATACTGACTACTTTCTTAGAATTTTTCCTATCAGGAGGTCATTGAAAATTATTTGTAGCAACATGTAATCATTAAAGAGCATCGTTATCATGAATACTGACTACTTTCTTAGAGGTTAAGATGGTTTTTCCAACCTAGGTTGTAGAAATTGGAATATGGGTTAATGGGTCTATTGATAAATTTTATAGTTTTCAATGAAATATGAGAATCAATCATTTCTCTTAATGAATTTTCTTCATATATTTGGGGTCTTGGAGAAAAATTCATTCCAATTTGGTCCATCTTCTTAGATAATGCAACAACTTAACATGTAATCATTAAAGAGCATCGTTATCATGAATACTGACTACTTTCTTAGAATTTTTCCTATCAGGAGGTCATTGAAAATTATTTGTAGCCATTTCTTCAATTAATGAATAAGCATCACTAAAGAGTTCAGACATTAATGAACCTCTAGCAGCGGCATATATAATAGATCCAACTGATTCTACTAACCCATTATAAAAAGTTTGAACGATTAACAAATCTGGTAAAGCATGATGTGAACACTTTCTAAGGAGCTCCTTAAATCTTTTCTAAGCTTCACATATAGAATCTCCTTTATACTTAGTAAAAGAATTAATATCATTTCTAAGCTTTGAAGTGGAAAATACTTAGCCAAAAATTTTGTTGCGTTAAATCTCCCCAAGTTCTAGTATAATCAGATGCTAACAAATTTAACCACATCTTAGCTTTATCCCTTAATGAAAAAGAAGTCTTAGTCTAATGACATCATTTAATATGCCATAAAATTTAAATATAGCATACTGTTCTAAAAAGCAAGCTAAATGTAAATTGGGATCCTTAGATCGTGTTCTGCCAAACTGATTATTTTGTACCATTTACATAATTGAAGGTTTAAGTTCAAATGAGTTAGCCTCTACAGCAGGAGTTTCAATACTTAAATGAATTTCATCTACTGTAGGGCTTGCATAATACCTTAAAGGTTTTTGTAAATTATTATGTTCATTTTCAACAGTTTGAATTTTAATATTATTTTGTGATGTGTTAGCCATTTCTTAAGAATTATGAAGTCTTCCTTATTTTTGCCATTTTCTAATAATCCATTCCAATTTAGAATCGTATGGTACTAAATATATAGAACCAGAACTACGCATAAACAATGTAAAATTGCAGAAAATAAAATAACACACCAAAAATTATATATATTGGATGAAGTTGTGGATAAGATTAGAAAACGGATGCTTGATTGGAAAAACAATTTTTTTTCTTTTGGGGGTCGTATTACTGTGCTTAGAAGTACTGTACAAAGCATGCCTATGTATGATTTACAAGTCATGCACATTAAGAAAAGAACCCAAAAGACTCTGGAGCAGTGTTTCAATAATTTTTTGTGGGCTGGTACTCACTCGAGAAAGAAGTGGTGCTCTTGGAAGGAGGTTTGTAAACCTACTGATGCGGGTGGTTTAAGGTTCAGGAAACTTCATCACATTGTTGATATTAATAACTTTAAGCACTGGCTTAATTTTCGGAGAGGTAACTCTTTATGGACCAATTTTTTATTTGGTAAGTATTATAAGCATCGTCATCGGACCTCTGCCGTGTGGAGGAGGGGTGATTCCAGGTTGTGGAAAAAACTTCTTCAAGTTACAGACTGGGCCAAAAAATTTATTTTTTGGGATTTAGGATGCTGTAAGGTTTCCTTTTGGCATGGATCTTGGTCTCAAGTGTAATTAACACTTGAGGAGGATGTGTATAATGAGCTTCTTGTCTCTGATACTTGGGTTAATGACTCCTGGAACACCCCTTTTCTTACTTGGCTTGTTGCTACTGATTTGGCTAATTATATCTCTACTATTCCTTTTAATACTCAAAAGTCTGACACCCTGATGCTGAAGATACATTCTAATGGATCTATCTCTAAAACCATATACCACTCGTCTCTTTGTTTTCATTCTACGACTTGGAGGAACAGTATTTGGAACCGGGCTCTTACTCCTTCTATGTCTTTTTTGGCTTGGAGGATTTTACACCATCTATTACCTTGTGATGAAATTCTTAAACTTAAGGGTCTAAGGTTAGGGTTGCATTGTTGTTTGTGTAATAGTGATGAGGAAACTATGGATCATTTATTTTTAACCTGCTCTTTCGCTTTACAAATCTGGAAGATAGGGTTGTCGTTGGTTTAATACTTCTTTGCATCCAGACACGTATTTAATTTCCACAATTAATTTATGTAATCTGGATAGTAAGTGCAATCATTTCTTGCAAATCTACTCTTATATCATTTGTTAGTTTTTGTGGTTGGCTCAAAATGATATTAAGCATAGTAATGGTAAGGTGAGATGTACTAATGTCTTCTCCAACATTTTATCTTTTTCTCTTAGAATTTTCAAGTTGAGTGGTATGAAGAACAGTATCTACTCTGATATTAAATATTTTGATTCTCTTGGGCACCCTTCCTCAAGTTGGACTACTTTGTCGCAACTACCGTAATTGGTGAGATGGTGACCGCCTCCTTGTCATTGGGTGACGATTAATACAGACTGGAGTTGGAATCATGATAGGGCTGGTTTTGGTGGTATTGCGAGAAACAATAAGGGTAATTGTATCATGTACTTTTGTTCTCCTTGTTCTGTTGACTCGCCTCTATAAACAGAAGCTCATGCGATTGTTATAGTCGTCACTATTGATGTACATTTAAATTGGTATAATCTGGAGATTGAGACTGACTCCAAGGTCCCGTTCGATATGTTATGTCATGGTAAGCCTGTTAGTTGAGATATAGCTTATTATGTTAATCGTATTAAGTGCTTATCCTCTAATATTTCTATTGCTTGGAGTTTTATTTATCGGGAAGCTAATAGGGTGGCTAATTGGGAGGCCAATATTGGTGCCTTGACTCATAATATTCTTATCGGTATGGCCCCCCATATCCTCTTAAAGTTTTAATTATCGGAGATTCCTTGGATACACCATTCGTTCAGAATGGTAGGGCTTTTTAAGGGGTTTGGTTGCTCTACTTTGTTACCATTTTTTGCTGCATGCATAGTTCATGTTTGGTTTTGGATCTATGGCCCAACTTGCCCCATTTTAGTTTGTGGAAGATTGGTTTATATGTCATTGGCATTGGGTTGGACTATATGCAGATTTTGGGGTACATTTGCTGCAACTTTGGATTATATTTGGACTGAGATTAATGGCCTTGCCATGATCCTTCCCATAATTTCCAGATTTTGGATTTTATTTTGTACTGCAGGTGGTGTTCTTCTCAATTTTTGGTACAGGAGGTTTTTGTTTTCCTCTTCATTTTTTGGTGCAGGTGGTGCTTTTCACTTTGATGTTTGATACAGGAGCATTTTTCTTATTTTGGCCTACAAATCTTGGAATATATTCTCCTCACTGCTATCAAATGTTCTCTTGGATGATTACTGTTTGCTTGATACACCTTTTGATAGAGTTTGGTGGAAGAGTTCATTTCAACGCTTTGAACGACCTTTCTTTGCTTGAGCTATTTCGACATTCGACAACTCGACTCGAGATATATATATATATATATATACCCTAGGAACATAATGTATTTTATTTTGCTTTTAGATGTGGATCCACTATCCCTCCCCAACTTTGTAACTTTCTTTAATATTAATGCATAAGGAGCCACGAGTTGCTCTTTTAATTTTATATATATATATATATATATATAAATACATACATAAACAGAAGGAGATGTGATTTGACAGAAGGAGAACTTTGATGGGAGTTATAGAAGCCATAGTGCTGGTATTGGGGGGATTTTCAGAAATCACTTTGGGGAATGTTTACTGTTTTTCCAATCTCCCACTGATGCTTTAAATGCTTTACAAACTGAAGCCTTAGCTGTTATATGAGCACTTCAAACTGCTGTTGTTATGGGTTTGAACCTTCTAATTGTGGAGCTAGACTCCTCATGTCTAGTCCAACTTTTAAAGGATAACATCTCCCCACCTTGGTTTCTTCTCCCTGCTTTTAAGCAAATTGCTCACATGAGGATGACTCACAACTTACAGATTAATTGGATTCATTTCTTCAGGGAGGTTAACAGATGTGCTAATTGGCTTGCACATCAAGGTGCACTGTCCGTGTTTCCTAAAGTGAATACCACCCCCCTTTGGAATTAGCTTTGTTGATTAATGCAGATCTGTTTGATCTATTTTATATTAGATGGAAAGTGTCAATTCCTGAAACTTCTAATCATCCTGCTTAGGGAGAGATCTTGTTTCCTTGGGTCCTCTACTGAGTTGGAATTTTCTGTTCTTTTTCCTCTTCAGCCCCTATTGTATGGGGAAAGGTTTTGACAGGTTACAATTGGTTTTTGTTTTCCTTTTTGGGGAGCCCCTTTGGCCCCTTTTGGGTGGACCTTGGCTTCTATTTGTGAACCAAACCCCCTACAGCTTTTGTAACCCTTTAATTCAGTCTAACATGTAGGGAGTCTCTGGTACTCCTTTTTCAAAAAAAAAATATAGATACATACATATCTATATATATACATATATATTGAATTTTTCATTTTTCATTTATTTTGATTTTTTTTAATTTTTCAAAATTTTTTTAAAACTTTCTAATTTTTTTAATCTACAATTCAAATAAAATTGTAAGTCAAAAACTTCTGTTGCACGTTCCCGACAATGGTCTCAAAAACTTGACCCGACCCGCAATTACTTGCTTTTTTAATCTCCTTAATTTTGCCAGAAAATATTTCTCAAATTATATTTAGCAAAAAGTGTGAAAAAATGTATTGATCTATGAATTATATAATAAATTTTCACAATAGGGGTACTGAGTAAGTATATGTATCGTTTCAAGTAATATAGAATTTTCTTTACAACCCCTAGTACCGATCCCGCGAGGAGTGTGGTAAATCTTAAAATTAACGTACAAAATTTCTATATAAATTGCAAATTGAACAAATAAGAGGTCTAAAGTGATATGGTTACTAAAAATTACTACTGAAGAGTTAATAAATAAAGTAATAACTAAATGTAACAGCTTAACAAAATATAATAATGTGTTTGGATATTATAGAAAACTTTTCCCCATACAAAGAGATTTTAACCTATGTAGGATTCAAATATTTGAAGATAAAATTGATGTATTATGGAAAATAGAAGCATACCTTATTCTTTACCCTCTCCCGGTGCTAGGAAAAAACATTGGCTAACTTAAGGTCGATTTCTTAACATCTCGATTCCACATCAGAACTATCTATCCTCTCACCTCTAGATGCCCCTAAGCTTATGCCACCATGATAGCTGAATCCCAACTTCATGATATTTAACCTTAAGCTAAATTGATATGAATCTAGCCTATCACTATAGAACTAACCAATTTTAAGCCCATCAAAACTTATCTCTCTATTTATTTGTACTCACCCTTAGATGATCACAATGGCTCTGTCTTGAATGAAGTGTGGTATCCACTAGTTGAGTGAAATCATAGCCCTCCAAGGTCATTATGTTTCTCAAAAGATTTTAACCTCACAAGTGGCCAGTTTGTAAAGTAAATGAATATTCGGTGAAAATACCATCACAATTTTTAAGAGTAAAAAGAAATCTTTAAACCATTCTCATCCCACAAGATTAAGTCTCACATGCAATGAGAAAGAAGGGGAACTACTAAGAATTCATGGAGATTAAATAAGAACAAAATATTAGCATTGAAATCTAAGTCTTAGAACAAAAACTTAAACACAAATACAAAGTACCTTATGTCTTCTCCCCAAGTAAACTTATGGAGTTTCATTTAAGAAATCTCCAAACTTCTTAACTCTAAAACAAACTCACACTTACAATTGAACACAAAATATGAAAAGCCTAATTCACTACTACTGCCCAATTGAAGTTATGAGGCTCCAAAAGGTCTCTAAATTTGGCCCATTCCTTCTCATTTTATAGAAAACAGAAATTAATCAAGGGTTGCTTCAAACATCTTTCCAAATTTTTGCTAAATTCAATGGATCTTCTAGAGAAGTAGTTACTGGCACTGTAGTGTCAGTCTGGAGTACTATAACGCACATCTCGCTCATATGTGCTGCTATAGCGCCACACAAAAATCTTTAATTTTGCTCCATTTCTCCCTCATTTTCACTAAATGTTGTTTCCATGTTCCTGAAACTAAAAAACATGCAAAATATTTTTCTTTAAAGTGTAATATCATTGAAAATGTACATAAAAGGCTTATAAAATGTACACTAAAAATATGTTATTTTTTGGTGGATCACTACTCACACACTTAACACGTTCACGCACTATGTGACTCTATAAATCCGACTCACTCCACCTCTTGGAATTAATCCATATTTATAGAGCATTAAAAATGACCAAGCATTACTTCAGAAATCTCTTTGAAATTTGGCCTCATTCAATGAATCTTCTAGAAAATAACGATGGCACCTAGATGCTAACCTAGGTGCTAAACAAATTCTGCATCTGGTGCCTAGGTGCCAGATGGCACCTAGATGCTAAACAAATTCTGCATCTGGTGCCTAGGTGCCAGATCGTGACACATAGGCACTAGTTTGACTGGTTTGCATTTCTTCTTTAGTTTAGCCCATTTTGCTCCTTTTTGATATATTTTTGCTCCTTTCATTACTCTTAAACTCTTTTTCTTGCACCTGCAACAAAAAAAAAAAAATTACCTTTCATTAAAACATAATATCTGCAAAAATTGAGCATAAAATGTGCATTAAAATAAATAATTTTAAGGTGGATCAATTCCCCCAAACTTAAAAGTTACTTATCTTCAAGTAACCTTTATTACTATATATAAAAAGTATAACTTATGGAAGTGAGTTTTACTTGAAGATTTCTAGAAATTTCTATAGTTTTTTTTTCTTATAAATGCAATAGTGACACTAAAGAAAGAATTTTAATAACATAGGTTAAAACTAGAATGTAAAAATATTTAATAGTCTAGTCTAAGAATTTCGATTTCCTATTTATTTCAAGAATAATTTTAATTTGTCATACTAAAGATACTTAGAAGAATTACATGAAAAGATAATCTTGAGAATTTTTTTGTTAAAGTTGGTAATACTTTATAGATAAGCTTAGAAATGTAAATAATTCCCTTTCTTTAAGATGATTTAAGTGATGCCAAATTTTGATTAAGCATCTCGCCAAGCTTCTCCTCACATATATTTTCCTTTTTGCTTTTCTTTTCTTTTTATCTTTTTATCTTTTTATCTTTTTTTTCAAGATCATTTTTAATCCTTTCTTTTTCTTTTCATGTCTTCTGAGAATTATTATATCTAAATTACCTTTAATGATTTTGAGCTCCACCATCCTCTTCTTAAAGTTAATAACTTTTCACATTTTCCTACTTGATAAATGTGTATTAGACTTGAAATACTGAGAATTATTATATCTAAATTGCCTTTAATGATTTTGAGCTCCACCATCCTCTTCTTAAAGTTAATAACTTTTCACATTTTCCTACTTGATAAATGTGTATTAGACTTGAAATAGATTTTTCATAAAGTCCTAATTCTTTCTTTTCAAATAAAAATCCAAGATATTTAACATTTCCAAAAATAATTTTTTTTTATTTTAAATAGTAGAAGCATAATTTTATACTCTTATAATAAATATCTCAAATCCATAATTAATCATTATTGTCAAAAACCTTTGCTTAAGTTTACTATATTATTTATAAACTAAAAAGTGTCATTATCTCAAGTTATCCCAACATACCATAGGTTATATTAAAATATTTCTTGAAAATATATTTTACTTAAAACAAATAAGGTTTAGTTTTAAGAAGTTTTTCTCCCTTCCCCAAAACTTAAATTTTAAATTAGATTAAAATAGTTCAGTTTATAATAAGCATGAAGAAAGAGAAAAATTTAAAATTTCTAAGCACGAGATTAGTTCAGGTACAATTAATAAAAACAAGTGTTGAGTAGTAGATAATTTAAATTTAAGAAGATATATCATGAAAAGCTTGCAAATATAAAACTCTACTCTAACACATATTCAATACTAAATAAAAGAGTAGCAAAAGTAGCAATGATAAAAAAGAATTACACTAGGCAATCCAAAATAAACATACATCAGAAGTCCAAACATAGGAAATAATAGACATATCTATGACAAAAAGTTAGAAATCCTGATCATCTCCTTCAACATCATCATCACTAGCAGAATCAATGGGGATATCTTCATCCATAGAGTTGCGGCTCTCAAAAGGTGTAAATTGATGCCATGTAGGAAATTCAACTCACTAGTCTCCCTTCATGAATTTCCTTAATGCTTTGTCATAATCAGCATCATAATCACTCTTTCTTCTAACATAATTTTTCATGTGATCAAATTTATTTTCCATATCTTCCGTACGACGCTGCATCAAAAATATATCATTCTGGTGTTCCAAATTCCTCTCACTCAATACATCCCAAAAACTAGATGGAGGCTCAGTAGCAATGGAAGTAGAAGGTCTAGAAGTAGAAGACCAAGAATGAGTAGTAGAAGGTGCACCTTGAGCTCTATCTTTAAGTCGTCTGTACACATCTACATTGGCCTTCCCAATGGGTTTAAGTGGCTTAAAATTCTCTTCCCAATGTTCAAACTTTACTTCAGAGTCTTTGTAAATAGTAAAAATCAATTATGGAAATCCAAGAATTAAAGTGGTATTAGCTCTAGCAGAAGAACTTATAGCCTCATACATAAGAGAACAACATTTATAGGTTTCCTCTCTTGAATGCAGTAGTTTAGTATGGTTCTTTTTCTTGTTACCTCATTTAAAGGTTGTAAAGGAAGGAGGCATGCATAAATAAAATAGTGTAATGCCTTTGAGGCGCCATTGAGCTTAGAAGAAAAAAAAATTATCTTACAATCATTTAGAATATTCCACGCTCCACGTCCATTAGTCAGATATGCCACAATCTGATCTAACTCTTCTTTAAATGGAATGAACCCTGAATAGAAAGAGTTAATAGCATGTGGTAGACCATATATCACATTAATCCTTTTAGCAGTAAACTCAACTCCTCTTCCTTGAACAAACACCTCATTATCATCTGCTTCAAATAAGTTTAAATGAAATTCTTGCACCACAGTGACGATGACAATAGTAGAAAAATAGCAGAATCTTTCTCTTTGGCAAGCCACAATAATATTCTCAATAGATTTATTGAGACTATAAGAACTTTGCTCAGTAATAAACTTTTTTGAATATGCAAATTCATTGGAACGAATTTGAGCTTTAATAATAACAAATTTAGCACTGTCAAAAGTTTCCTTTTCCTTTCCCTGTTTCATCTTAGGAGCCATCTAAAAATTTGAAGAAAAATTCTAAAAAATTATAAAACTAAGATATAAGGCTTACAACAAGCTTTATCAAGCAAACAAGGCTTAGCCATGGATTTTTCACCACTAAATCAAATAATTTTGTAATTTTTTATCTCCACTTAATATATGAAAAATCTATGGTAAAATCACAAAATAAAAATGCCAAAATGTAGATCTAACCTCAAGAAGTTGAAATCTGATGGTTTCAAGCCAAGAAACTTGAAGATCAAAGCTATAAGAAGCACCCTAGGGCAGATTTTCACGAAAAAGAGGAAGACAAAAGAGCTTGAGTGTCAACAATGATGTGGGTTCGATTTAATAAGTGAAAATTTTGAGTTTTGGCTAATTTAGTTGAACTGGAGCCTTGGCGTGGGTTTCAACACCTAAGCACCAAGCTATCCAGATGGTCCGTCTCTTAAGCTCCAGTTCTAGCTCCTAGGCGCCAGTCTCAAAATTTTTCTTTTCTTGAATTATAAGTTCAACACACTAAGTCTAAGGCTTGTTTCAAATGTTAATTAAATTCTTTTATAAGTTCTAGCTCCTAAGCTAAAGCCTATCCAAATGTTTTACTCGAATTGACCCAACATCAAAGTTTCTTTATAATAAAGCTTGTTTTTTGAGAAATAATTTCAATCCAATATCTATAATAAAGCCTCTTCTCCAAACTCAAAATTCTTCTATAAAATCTTTTAATCATCATAAATTTTTATCTTTTCTTTATAAATTTGAGTATTTTCATAATATTCATTCCTTATTTCCTTGAGCTCATTTAATTACAATAATAGTTTTTCTCCAGCATCCTTTAAATTATAATTAAATTCTTTTATTTCCAAGTAAACTTTTTGTTCTAACTCAACTGGTAAATGACCAAGTCTTTCCAAATATGAGTCTATATGGAGACATTCCTATAAGTGTTTTATAAGCAGTCCTATAAGACTAATGCAGAATCAAGTCTATCAGATCAATCAGTTCTATTAGGACTTATAATTTTCTCCAAAATTCTTTTTATTTCACGATTTGATACATCTACTAATCCACTTGTCTGGGGGTGATAAGCTATGGCTATCCTATGTTTAATCCCATATTTTCTAAGTAATGTGTCCATTCTAAAATTCTTAAAGTGACTTTCCCCATCAATAATGATCACTCTTGGCATTCCAAATCTAGTAAAAATTATTTTTGTTTAAAAAGTTTGCAATACTCTGAGCATCACAATGAGGCAAATCTATCGCTTCAATCCATTTAGACACATACTCCACAGATAATAAGATATAAATATTTCCTGATGATGGTACAAATGGTCCCAAAAAATCTAAACCCCAGACATAAGAAATTTCAACTTCTAAAGTAAAATTTAAGGGTATTTCGTCTCTTTTTAAAAATATGGTCTACTCTTTAACATTAATCACAAGTTTTCTCATAATTATTAACAGCCTTAAATAATGTAGGCCAAAAAAATCCAAAGTGTAGTCTTATAGCTTCAATCCATTTAAATGCAGTCTTATCAATTCTAAAGTGTTCCTTAAATTCAGATTTATGACGTTTTTTGTATATAATTGAATCTCGACATCTTTTATATAAACAAGAGTCATCCCAAAAGTAAAACCTTGCATCATATATAAATTTTTTTTCTGGTGACTTGTTAATCCATATGATAGAATATTACAAACTAAGTAGTTAGTTATATCTACATGTCGGCACTATTTTTGGTTGGAGGAGTTACCCATGGGAAGCTATCGGCCGCTGGAATCAAAATTTCGTCACCCGCTTCATAAGGGCATTTAATTTACATATATATAGTTTAGAAAAAAATATGAAATCAAACTGACCCCATATTTTTCATTGTTTAAATGAAAGAGCGTTATACCTCAAATCCTGATCCTATCCCAAAGGATAACACAAAACTTGAGGATGAGGCTCGAACAAATAAACTAAAAAATATATGACATCCGTTTGGTCTGCGAAACGATTTTTATTTGTCGACAAGTTCCCCTATTTAATACTAGGATTTATATTAAGCTGGGTTCGAACAAGCTTCCTATAAGGGCAAACCCCCATAGTTAGTTACATCTTAGATAACCAAAATCACCTAAGGAAACTCTCGATAAAAATCAAGAAATATCATAGTTAGTTACATCTTAGATAACCAAAGTCACATAAGGAAACTCTCGATAAAAATCAAGAAATATTATCTTCAAAGAGGTCAAAAGGATATGACTTTTCAACAAAATTAGACAAAGAGTTGTGAAAGGGGAATGGTTCAAATTTGAAACATTTTGTTGTAGAGTCCAAATGAGGAAGAGCTAGGGGATGTCATAGATCCAGGGGATGACCTTGGTGACATCTCAAGCTATCCTATGACTTGGGTTCAATTTTGAGGATAAATTATTTAAGTATTTCATCCTGCAAATTTTATTAATGTAGGGCTTACATTCGTGTAATAAAATCACACAAATAGCTTGCAATATGTTAGGATTTAGGTCATGCTGAATGACAACCTTGAAATTTTAAGACAAGTTAGGGCTTAGATTGTACAACAGAGTTGTACACATGCTTGAAGATGAGGTGAGGATTAATGCTGTATAAGCAAACTACCTCAAAGTCCTATAGCTTGGTTGTATAATTTTAAAGAAGGAAATTAGTTTAGCTAAGGAAGACATGTTTTGCTGTTGAAGAAGGCCCTGCTACCCACCATGTTAGCTCCAAGCTCCTCATCGTGATGAGTCTAAGTTTTCTAATGTGTCAGGTCGTGATGTCAAATCAGATGGCCCTATGGTTAAAGTTCTTTAAGTTTTATGGGGCATATTAAAGTTTATTAGAGCGACAACAGTTAGGATCCTATAGTTCCCTCGTACCGACACCACTATTTTCTATTAGTTTCAGTTAGTCCAAATGAATTTACTAAACTCACATAATGAGTTCCATACTTTCTCTTAGATTATGGGAAGTCTCATTAGCAATCGTAGGTAACCTCCTCTGAGGGATTCTCTTAGATTAGAGATATCTTAATTTAGTTACAATTTTTGTTTTTGATGTTTGTGATTAAACTTTGAGTTGTTTTATATTTTGAATGTTATGACGGTGAATTTTATCTTGGTTGATTTTAGTTTTAGTTTTGGTTTTGTGGCTATCCTAGTAGTTTTTGTTTTCATGCAGGGTGTCATCATTGTTTAACATGCAAGTTTTGTAAGTATAAAAATACAGTGTGGAAAGCACAACAGAAGACAGTACTATAAATTGTAAAAGTGTATCTCGCGATTCTTCTCGTTCCACCACCTGAAAGGTCAATACTTGTAAGATATATAGATAGTATTGCAGGAAAGTTTAAATTGCAAAAGTAGATGAAGCTTTAGATACTAAATCCCAAGTTATGATTGTGATTTAGTTGGAGCTCAGAAGTTCCTAGTAGATGATTTTAGGACAAAAGAAGATAAGTTCAATTTGTCCTTCAAAACATCCAAAAGATTCCAAAGTGCTCGGGATATGACCCTGAACTATTTTGAAGATCTCTTGAATTATTTTGAGTTTATTTCTAAACTTATCATATTATTCCATTAACCATCCGAGTTTAGAGTGTGGCTACTCCATTTCTCATTGCTGCTTAACAATTTAATTATCCCAAGGATAGGGTACTTGATTAATCAATTGATGTTTCATTTAAGAGTTCTGTGAGTGAGTGCCCCTAAGGCAAGTTTGAGTTATTTAAGATTATGGTGCCCACAATTAAAGTTGGACTTGGGGTGTTTAAATACATTGATTATCAACCCAATTATCTTCTAAATCAAATTAATTGAGCTTAGATTTCGAGCATGGGTCACTACCAAGCCCTTAGCAATCATAATGGGGATTTTGGTGAATGTTGAGATTTTAGTTTAAGTGACATGTAATTTCATTTAAATATTACATTATCATCAATTTTGGGCTTAAGGAAAGTAAATTATCATCCTTTTTAGCTTAAGCCTCTCACTTAAGAAACTTTTGATATTATTTAACTTCCAAGTCATGAAGATTGGGGGAGATAATTATCTATTGATGTTGTGCAAAGGTGGTGGGTGAGTTTCTACCTTATAATCCCATTGTATTTCAATCATCCAAACATATTTATTAGGATCAAAGTTACCCATTAATTCCTGGTTAACCCTAAATTTTGATTAAGGCGCCAAAGTCCAAAATGACTATCTTTCCCTTGGGGGACTTCACCTCATAACTCTTTAAACACAACTCAAATGACTTGAAGGTTTAAAGTATTATATACATGAGGTAATTAAAATGTTAGGGATGATGGGATGATATGTGGATCTCTCAAAATTTGATCTAATTTAGATAATTATTTAAATTTAAAAAGAAGAATTTTCAAGAGTTAATTTATTTAATTATCCAAAATAAAATTAATACTTATGAAAAATTATTAGAGATTTCCTAAGGTCAGAGATATATTTATACAAAATTTCATGAATTTTTGAATCAAATTTCTATTTTTATTATTTAATTTTAGATCAATTTTCATGATTTATTTAAATAGAAAATGGTGTTTTAATTACAAAAATTATTTTTTAACATTTATTAAGCTCCTCTGAGTTCAAAAAACTCAGAGAATAAGACTTTGAATTTTTGTGATTTTTAATTTATTTAATATAATTATGAAGAATTTTCAAGAGTTACTTTATTTAATTATCCAAAATAAAATTTATACTTATGAAAAAATTATTAGAGATTTCCTAAGGTCAGAGATATATTTATACAAAATTTCATGAATTTTTGAATCAAATTTCTATTTTTATTATTTAATTTTAGATCAATTTTCATGATTTATTTAAATAGAAAATGGTGTTTTAATTACAAAAATTATTTTTTAACATTTATTAAGCTCCTCTGAGTTCAAAAAACTCAGAGAATAAAATTTTGTATTTTTGTGATTTTTAATTTATTTAATATAATTATGTTAGTGAGAAAATATGAAAAATTCATTTAGAAGCCTTTATAATTTATTTTAAACTCAGAAAAAATAGGAAAAATGTCCTATTGAATTTTATGATCAAGGGGTAGTCCCACTCATTTTCAACCATTTTTTTTATTTTTGAAAATTTTTATTATTTTAATTATTTTTAATTCAAAATAAATTTTAAAAAAGAAATATTTTCACAGAAAAGGATTTTATTTTTATAAAATGCCCATAATCACAAGGAACACAAAAAAATAATTTTCATAATTTTTCTAAGCATATTTAATTTAATATAATTATTTTTATACAAAAAACAAGGTTTCCTTAAGAAATCCACTTTAGTGCCTAGACTAAGTCAAATAATTTTGATATTTTTAAAGTGAGTAGACATGATTTTTATAAATAATGCTGAGTCAATTTTGTTAATTTTTAATATGTATTTAATTTACACAAATTAATATAAAGTATTTACACTTAACTAAGTATAAAAATTCAAAAAATGATTCATGGCATCACAATATTTTTTCTAGATTTTTCTGACTATATAGCATCACAATATTTTTTCTAGATTTTTCTGACTATAAGAAACCTACTAAAATTATTTTCATATTTTTTAAGTGATATTTTTCTTTATATAATTAAAATAAGCCAAAATGGTCACCTTAGCTTGAAAAGTAAGGTTAGAAGCATAGAGATGCTCTCTGACCTTGGAAAAATTAGGAGACATAGCCTTTGTCTTGCAGAGAAATCCCTCAAAATTTCATGCCATGGTGACATGTTTTAAGTGATGGAGAATTAAAACACCACAAAGGGTTTTTAATTAATTAAAAATCAGAGAGTAAGAAAATAATGTTATTTTTTAGTCCACATTATTCTGCTCTATTTAGTAAACAAGAGGGTATTTTTCTCTTATTTTTATAATTTTTCTAAAGAAAGATATAGATTTTTGAAGTTTAGGCATTTAAAATAATTAAAAAATCCCTATTTTTATACTTATACACGCGGTGCTGACTGGATCCTAATACTTATACACGCGGTGCTGACTAGATCCTAGGCGGCTCCGAAAGAACACGTGGTGCTTCACCATTTGATGTCATCATCCCCCTCAGCTGCCACACAGACCGCGCTTTATGCACTCAAGACTCGTCCGACTTGATCTCCTCCATCCATTGGATATACGCACGATCGGACAGCTCTTCGTTATCATCCCCAAGTGACCTAACACATGAGTCATTCACACTAAAACCTTAAAATCTTAGCCTAGACTCAACCAAATTGCATGGGGTTTATTCCTAAACTGTCATCTACTCAAGAAAAACACATATATACGATTTATACAAAATGAAATATAGTAAATACATATGGAGGGTCAAAACAAGCTCGATTTGGATTGGAGTTCAATCCTTTATCTTAGAGAGGAGGCCTCAATCAGATGGTTGTGGTAGCTTTAATTGGTCCCAACAAACTTCTGGATGAAGTCTCAAGGCTTAGTGAATGGTCTAAGTTTGAATTTGATCAATCTCAATTTAAGGTGTTTGTCTAGAGCTAGGTTAGAGGCTATTATAGAGGGGGCTTTTGTGGGGAATCAACTTCTTTCACTGTGGATGAGTGTGGGCCTATGGGTGTGTGCATAGTTAATTGAAGTTTGGTTCACTGTGGAGGGGTGGGGAGTTCTATCCTGGTTTTAGCATAAGTTTGAGCTCAAAATTGAGCTTCCAAAGTGGGAATCAGTGGGGGAAAATGGTGGGCTTGAACTGAGGTGGTCTTAGGGAGTCTTTGAGAGCAATTGGGCAGAGTTTTCTTAAGCAAATTTTAGCTCTTATTTCTTGGCCATGGGTTTTAGCATAAGTTTGAGCTCAAAATTGTGCTTCCAAAGTGGGAGTCAGTGGGGGAAAATGGTGGGCTTGAACTGAGGTGGTCTTAGGGAGTCTTTGAGAGCAATTGGGCAGAGTTTTCTTAAGCAAATTTTAGCTCTTATTTCTTGGCCATGGAGGTGAGGTTTAAATAAAAATGGCCAAGGGTGGCTATCATGGCCAATTGAGGGGTGAAAAATGGTGCTTAGGTGGAGGAAAGTGTTAAAGCCAATTGGAATTGGTCAGCTCAGATGGGTGAGTTTAGGTTTGAATTTTTGCTTGGGGCTCTAAATGCTCAAAATATTTGCGTTTTCTGACCACTAGGTCAGTTGGCAGGGCCAGGGGAGGTTGCCATGAGGTCAGGTGAGCCAGTGGGAGGCTTAATTAAAATTAACCCTCAATGGCAAATGATGATAGGGAAGATTTTTGGTTAAGGCCCATAAATGGGCATAAATCCCTTAATTTAGGGATTCAATGGTCCATAGATCACCATGGCTGGTCCAAGGTAGTTTAACCTGGTCAATAGAGTGTACTTAGTGGCTGTAGGGGTTGGTGGCTTAGGCATGGCTAGGTTAATTTTGGTGCATTGGTCCAATTTGGGTCCAAATGACTAAGAGTTGGGTTTAGGTTAGGATAGCCATGACTTTGAACCCAATTGATTGATCAAAATTGTGTAGATGATTGTTATGAAGATTTTTGGTGAAGGATTGAAATGTTTTTGAGTTCAATTTTTTTGAGTTCAATTCAATTGGAAGCTCAATTTGAAGGATTTTAGGATTTTGGTCAATTTGAGCATGTTGGGATGTCTATGTTGGGCTAAAGTTGGGTGAGGTTCAAATTGATTGTTTAAAATGGTCTATAAGAATGTCATAAAGAGTTTTCAACATAAATTGGGTGCCAATTTTGGGGTTAAGACATTCAATTTGGTGGGATTTGGAGACAGCCAATTTAGGGCAAATTTAGGGATTTTTTGGACTTAGGTTAAAATAAAGTGAAATTGAGGCTTCACCAAGGCCAATTGAAGGTCAAGTTTGGTGTGAAGTGTTATAAAAGATTTAGGATCCAAAATCGAGCAAATTAGAAAAGCTATGGGGTTCAATTTGGTGGGATTAAGTCATAGGGTCAAAATTGGGGGTTTGACTTAGATCAAGATTGAGCTTAAAGCGATTGAGCATCAAGATTGAGCTTAAAGCATGGGCCAATTAGGCTTGGATTTAGTTTATATTGGTCATATGATGGGTTATTTTGAGTTTAGAACTGAAATTGGGGGGAATTGCAACAAAATTGATGGACATTTAAGGTGAATTTGGGTAAATAGTAGAACTGAAATTGGGGGGAATTGGAACAAAATTGATGGACATTTAAGGTGAATTTGGGTAAATTGGGCCTTTATAGGCAATGCTTTTGAAAATATTTGGCATGATTTTGGAGGTTTTGGTAAAGTTTAGGGTGCCAAGGGCATTTTTGTAATTTTGGCAATTTTGGGGGTATCTTGGTAAATTTAGAATTTTTGGTGGTTTTTGGTATTTTGGGTATTTTGAAATGGTTTGAAATGATTTTTGAACAAACTTTGGTATTTTTGGGTGAAATTGGGATTTTTGGCCAAATTTGGAATTTGGGGGTGTTAACGAAATTTGGGTAGGGTTGGGGGTAAAAGGTCAAATTGGGTATTTTTGGTCGAATTGGGGTGTCAACTGATACACCTAAAATATATAATATTTTAAGACGCATTTTTATATCTATTTTTAAGATATTACGCGTTAATGAAAGGTATTTGTGTGTTTTTCTTTGAGGTACAGGTAAAAAGATGAAAAATGCTTAAAGGAGTGAAAAAGGATCAAATTTGGAGCAAATAAAAGAAAATTGGGCAAGAGTGTTTTGGCACCTAAGTGCCAGATCCGGAGCTTAAGTGCCGGTTAATAGAGAAGGCCATGCCTAAGTGCCAGAGGCCCCGCACTTAAGCGTCAGTGGCAGTTATTGGATGAGTAAATTTGGTTTTTATAAATTTTGAAGAGGTTTTTGAGGCACCCATTGGCTAAATGGGTGGTTACAACCACCATGGATGAAAATTATTTCTAAAGGAGGCATCTCTTAGAGAAACACATCAAATCAAGACATATTTTGTAGAGATTCCAAGACACCTTTTGGAGATTTATAAAAGAATGAAGATTGAGTCTTTGAAAGTGTGCTTGAAAAGAGAAAGTTTTGAAAGTTCTTGAATTAGGAGTTAGTTTGAGGAGATTTTCAGGCACCACATATTTATATTAACCTTTTTATTTTAGTTTTTATATTTAGAGGTTGTAAAAGAGAAGAGATTCAAAGGAACTTCAATAGTTCGGTGGAGGACTTGAGATAAGTTTTTATCTTTTGTTTTAGACTAATTTTGGTTTTAATCAAGACTTGTTGTTGGTTTGAAAATAATTTCTACTTCTACTTTTAAACTAAAGTATGGTTTTGATTCTCCATGGATTCTAAGTAGTTGTCTTTATCATTCTTCTTAAAATGATAAGTAAGTAAGTTTTGAAAGGAAGTTGTGGAGAGTATTGATTTTTAATGATGGATTGTGATGATTTACATCCGTGCACTTCATTTACTTCTTGATTTGGCCAATCGAGATGTTAAAATTTGTTGTGAGAACATGTAAGAATCGGGATGTATTGTCTCAGTCAACAATTGGAAAGAATCACATGAGGTTGTATGAATAAGAATGTAGTTCATATGATTGACTGCAAATAAATAGCTGCAAATAAATAGACTGCAAATAAATAGGAAAATATTCATTGAAGGGTGTAGAGTTAGAGGACTTTAAAGTAATAGGTTCAAGCCCCCAACTTGGTTTATTGTATTAGATTTTGATACAAGAATGTTAGGCCCCAGGTGGAGGGAATCGAGGGAACTCTAGAGTGAGAGCTAGTATCTTCCCTGCCTAACTGGTCTTCAGAACTATTCAAACTTTAAATTAGCCAATGTTCTTTATAGCATCTCTAATAAGTGTAAAGAATATTCTTGCTCCTATTTGGCACAACACAATTTGCATACTTCCACAACATAATTCATATTACTTATTACTGATTCATGATCAAAAGAAAGATATTTTTTTATCTTTAGTGCTTTTCTGCTACAAATACTTCAGTTATCCTTTTAAATGGTTATTGTTCTATCAAAATATTGAAAATATCAAAATATTTAAATTTTCATTACTGCAAGATTCATCTTTAGTTTAAATAATTGTCTTTTCAAAAATAAAAATTTTCTATAAGTGCATATTGCATAATCTTGCTGTGGGTTCGATGTTCAAGTCTTAATAAAAAATTCATATATTTCTTGATAACGATATGTATACTTGCGTAGTATCCCAATATATATAAATTAAAAGTTAAATTCTTATGTTTCTTTAGGATCAATTTTTTTTTTTATTTTGTTGCAAGATAAGGAAATATAAGTGAAAAATATAATCAAAATTATTGTTATATTGTTGCATATAAGCAGTAAGTGGATTGAAGAAGATTGTATCTTGAGCATATTGGATGATTCTTGCACATCTTGAGCATATTGGATGACAATTGAAAATGCTATTTAGCCACACTAGTTGTATAGAGGAAGCAGATAAGGAGATGTTTCTTAAGCAAAAGTTGATTGAAGAAGATTGTATCAGAGAACGTCACTACCGTCCGTTTTATCAACTTTATATTCCAATTGCCCTAGGAGAGACTAATGAAAGACCTGAGTTTTTCCCATCAAATGAAGAGTGAAATTAAGTTCTATGTTTGAGCTTATTTGTTTGGAGTCATTGTGTTTACATGTTAGTGTTAGTTTTTTAGTGTTTATGACTTTTTATGAGTTTAATTGTAATATGAGTGTTAAGTGTTTGAATTTAGGAAATTTTCTCATCTGAGACTATTTGGAGTGAGAATTAAGTGTTAATTATATTTGTACTCGTTTGTGAATTAATATAGGTTTGTTTGTGTGAAAATTTGTGTTATTTTTAGCCTCAAATTGAAATAGTTATTATGGAGAATTTTGAGAGAGGGGAGTTATACGAAGTTGAAATTAGTCATTTAAGTGCTATGAGACCATTTAGGGGCGGTTTACTTAGGCAAATAGTGTATTATACTTTAATTTGAAAATTTTTAAAATCGTGCACTGGCACTTAAGTGCCACATCTCGCACTTATGCGTGAGCTAACCAGAGAAGCATGCGTCTAAGCACCACTTATCTGCGCTTAAGCACCGGTTCACGAAAACCGGTTCGCAAATGGTTAAAAGTGAAATTTCAGCCCAAAAGTCACAATTTTTAACCCCACCGTCACCTTCAACCTCTCGAGTTCAAGATTTTTTAGGGGTAGGTCACATCTAAAGTGAAAATTTCTTGGTGAAATCAAGTTAAATTTGCTAGATCCAAGTTCCTTGAGGTAAGACCTTTACTTCTATGCAAAAATTTTGGACTTTCACCATGTATTTTGTGCACATTTGGAGAAATTTGAAAATCCAATATTCATGGTAAAAAATGAGGAAAAATCCATGAAAATTGCATGGGAAGTTTAGTTTGTGCTTTTGGAAGTTCAGTTTATTAGTTTAGACTTGATTTTTTAAGATTTTTTTAGAATTTATAAAATTTGTAGAATGATACCAAGAATGAAGAGGAGCAAAGGAAAGAGCCCTTTTGATTCTACTAAATTTGTTAGTTTAAAGGCTCAAGATCAGTACAGTGAAGCGTTTCAATCATGAAAACTGATTCAAGGGCATTGTTTGGAGCGTTGTTTCAAGAATCCAGGTGGAGAAGTGGAAGATCTGATTGTTTGCCGACAGTGGGAACAATTCTTCGACAGTGGGAATAATTCTTTTGTTTTTTTGCTGTTACCGTTATTTCTGTTGTTAGGGAGTTCTATGCTAACCTCCCTGAGGCTCAAGACGATAGAGTTATAGTTCGAGGAAAGTTGGTACTTTTTCACCGGAGATAATCAACTTGTTTTATCATCTACCACATGACACCTTATGTTTTTATGTAAATTATAGTCCAACTGAGGCGGAGCTAGACGAGATTATTTCTTACTTGACTGTTGGAAGAGGACTTTGGAAGATCACTAATGAAAGGAGAGTCAATTTTCCAACTTCAAAGTTATGTGCACCTTCAAAGGCCTGACACTATTTTATTTCTGCTCGTCTGCTACCAACAAATCATCTCAATGAAGTGACCAGAGAGAGGACGACATTAAATTATTGTATTCAAGAAGGAAAGCTCATCAACATTGGAGTTTTGATCTATCAGACTATCATCAGTTCTACCACAGCTGTTACTACTGCAGATCTTGGATTCATTTCCTTGATCTTCTCTTTGTGTGAGCAGGCTGGAGTTAAATATGATAGCTGGGAAGAAGTATTGTTACCTCTAAATCCCATCACTAAGGTGAATGTGAAGACTTATTATGAGCATTCTACTTTTGGCTGGAGAGGAGAATTTTCTAAGAGTTATAAAATAGAGACGTCTGCTGCTTCTACATCTAGACCATCTACCTCACATGCTTCTACATCTAAAGGTGAGTCTACTGAGACCCGGGATGCATTATTATAGAAGATGGTGGACAATATTAGCTTTACCGCTGATAACGTTTAGAATTTAGAGCATTTTACAGATCATACAGATAAATATAATAGGAGAAAGAGTAATTATGCAATTGCAGAAAGAGTAATTATGTAGAGAAATTCCACTCATCTCTAAAGAGCCTAATTAGAGGTGACCCAGGAGT